>NC_141146.1:127861996-128089496 GCF_053477565.2 Lygodium microphyllum
GTGGTGGATGTGAAAGTGGAGGTGGGTATATCTAATGGTGAAATAAGTAAACCATGTAGAATAAGAATAGAGAGGCTACCAAAAAAAGCTCACTCAAAAAACTTGCTTCTTGCCCTTCGCCCTCTTGATTTAGTGAGCCCTTTCATTATAAATATGACTTGAAGTACTAGAATTAGTAATTGAAAGTTGCAAAAGGAAAAAGACCTTATATCAAAGAGTAGATATGAAGAGTTGGGGTTCTCCATAAGCTTTCATAATCACAAACACAATCTCACTTTGTTGGAGGGATTTTGGTCAAAAGGTTGTGTCCACCGAGGATCAGAGATGGAAGGAAGTAAAGATAGGAGATGGAAGAGAAGAAAAAAGAATAGACAAGAGGTAAACACGACAAAGACAAAGCACAATGAATTGAATCAATATGTATTGACAGAACCTAAAATCCTTTGTCTGGCACTACTCATAAGTAACCTCCAGGCATTAGATCTCCTAGAGCTCCTTCATAGACCAAAAACGTGCATCAAAATAACAATTTCTTCTCTATTGCTCAGAACCCAAATCTGATGGCTCCGTTGGCTTCGGAAGGGGGGGGTAAAAGACTAGGACACCTGCTCCAGGATCTCCCAACTCACTCCTTCTAGTTCAAAGTGCAGTTTTTAACCTATCAACAGCGATCCCGACGTGCGCGATTTCGCCAATCTCTCTTTTTTATGAAAAATCCCATAATTGGTTTAAAAAACAACTTGCTTTTTGCATGCCATCCTAATATAGAAGTTTTTTTAACTTTTTCAGATTTTTACAATAAATAATATGAAAGATAAACTAAAATTGTCCAAAAATCTAGTATTTTTGGACCATCTATGCCACGGACACTAGCACTAATGACTCAGATGTCATTGACTGTTATAGATTCTGAGATACACGCTTGAATTTCCCATACAATATGTGTAGGGCTCCTTCTCTTGGCGCTTGATTTCAGCAGAGCTTCCGCAGCACTTGCACCTTCCCTTCTCCTCTTGGAACTTGATTTCGGTAGAGCTTCCACAGCACTTGCACCTTCTCAAAGCTTCTGCAACACTTGATTTCAATAGAGCTTCTGCAGACTTGATTTCAGCAGGGCTTCTATAGCACTTGTACCTTCTCTTCTCTTCTTGGATACATGCAAAGTGATGCTTCCTTCACCTCTCCCTTACACCCAAGGAGAGCCTCCTCTTTTATAGGCTTTCAAGAGCTTCTTTTCTTGGAGAGAGAGTCGAGTTGATCTTCATGCAAGATGTGGTTGTTCCACTCTGCAACACTAATTTCAAGATATCTCTTTGTGCATTGTTTGGATGAAAAAACGTCCAATACGAAAGTTGTAGATCTCGTTGTTTTCGATAACCCACGTGCCCGTTTTTAGAGATCATTTTTCTATTGCGAGATATTTTAAAAATGGATTTTCCAAAAAATAGCTTTTTAAACTGTACTCTTAACTTGAGGTCCATGCAACCACCTTGAGTCATAGATAAGGAGAGTTCATTAGATTGCCTTGGGCCTCAACCTTAAGATTGAATTTCACACAAAAGCTTGTGTCACTTTAGACCTTAGAAAGAGAAAATCACTTCTCTCCTCACTTTCAGAGGATCACATCTCTCGTCTTTCTTAGTGAGAGAATTCCCTCTTTCATCTTTCTCAATGAAAGAAAAGACCTTAAACCTTGACTTGTAGGGGAGAGGATGATCCCAAATGAATGCAATGCTCATTACACACAAGTAAATATTTCCAAGTATCCTTGGATGCACACATAAATACAATGCTAATGCACTTTCTCTTCTTATAACTCAATCCATCTTCATTTGTGTGTAACTCCTTGGTTCTTGTGTACACTCTTACACTTGGCAGACACTTCTTTCCCCCTTTCATAATGTACTAGGAATACTAGTCTCTAAATGGTCTCATGGCCATGCTAGATCATCATCAACACTTAAAGAAAAGTGAGTCATTAATTTATTGACATGAATTTATTAAATAGAGAATGCGTAATAAGCAATCAATTTAGTGACATCCCTCTGGCTTCTAAACAGTTGACCTCAACTGTAGAGGGGATGCATAGTCCTTAAGAAGATGTGGAAAGTCTTGTAGTTCTCTCTTAGTCATAAACTGAGCGTCCAATGGGGGATAATTCTTAAACTTAACCAGATACTTCCGTAATACCTTACCTAACCTTAAAGTATTGTCCTGATGTTGTAAAATTCTTTCAGGCATAAGGAACTCTTCTATTTCTTCTATGTCACGTAAATCTTCCTTGATTGGTTCCATTGGAGGTTCTCCAATATAGGGACGTAGCAAACTTATATGGAAAGCATTATGAATGTTCCAATGACTTGGTAGATCTAAACAAAAAGTCACATCGTTTATCTTGTCTATGATCTTGAAAGGGCCATAATAGCAATTAGAAAGCTTAACCACTTCACCCTTTTGAACCTTTCTGCTTCTTCAAGCGAGCCTTCTCAAAGTTAAGAAGAACATACTATCCCAACTTGAGATCTAACTTACGACGATGCTTATTTGCTTCACGTTTATGCTTCTATTGCGTCCTTTGGATAGCATCTTTTACTTGAGTGAAAGTTGTATCAATGTCTCTAAAAAACTCATTTGCTACAAAGATCTTATCCTTCATAAGACGAATGGGTGGTAAATGAGGCTTACCATAGATGATCTCAAAGGGTGCCTTACCAATACTAGAGTGCACCATATTATTGTATGCAAACTCTACTAAAGGCAAATTCTTGTCCCATTCTCTTTGATTATTAGAGACATAGGATTTCAAAAGGTCCAAAATAGTAGAATTAGCACTTTCACTCTACCCATCCATTTGAGGATGATAAGAGGATGAAAACTATAACTTTGTCTCGAGGTTCTCGAAGAGAGCTTGCCAAAAGAGGCTGGTCATGCAAGAATCTTAATCACTTATAATGGACTTAGGCATGCCATGATGCTTGAAAATGTGAGCAATGAATAGCTTAGCTATATGATCGGCTTTGATTGTCTTTCACACATGTATAAAGTGAGCTTTCTTACTGAATCTATCAATGATAGTCTAGATTGCATCATTGCTTGCTTGTGTACAAGAAGTTCCATGATAAAGTCCATGGCTATACTTTCCCAAGGCTCATTGGGAATAGGTAATGGCTTCAGTAGACCAGGTGGTTTATGCTTGTCATACTTTACTTTTTGGCATATCTTTCAATGTCAGCTCTAAGAATGGGCCAAAAGAAATATATTTTCAATGCTTGAGTAGTGGGTAGAATACCCCTATGTCCAGCATATGGAGATGCATGTGCTTCATCCATTACATTGTGTTGCAATGGTAATGCTACAGAAATTGCTTGATGATGATACAAATAGCCATCTCAAATTGAGTAAGGTGTAATTGACTGACCTGAGTTAAGCTGATCCCATATGGTTGAGAAGTCGGAATCAGTTGCATACATTTTGGGTAAATCCATGAACTCGTTATGGTAAACAGTTTGTGATTGCATTCACTCGAGGTCACCGTGATAGAGCATCTACTACCACATTCTTAGTTCCAAATGTGTGAAGGATTTGAAAATGAAACATAGATAAGAAATTTGCCCAACGCATTTGTTTCTCTGAGAGCTTCTTTTGAGTGAGAAAGTATCTTAGACTTTGGTGATCTATTTTAATAACAAAATCTGCACCAAGTAAATAGTGTTTCCATACTTGAAGAGCATGTACCATCTCCATAAGATCTTTCTCATATACTGAAGCATGTAGCTCATGGTCCTTGAGGCGTTGGCTCTCAAATGCTACTGCATGATGCTCTTGGTTAAGCACAGCTCCAATGGAATCCCTAGAAGCATTGCAATGAACTTCAAAAGGTTTTTGAAGATTCGGAACTATGAGAACGGGTTCTTGAGTCACAAGAAACTTAACTCTTTCAAAGGCTTGTAGTTACCTTGATCCCCAGCAAAAAGGCATTTGCTTCTTAGTAAGGTCATGTAGAGGAGATGCCTTGTATGAACCTCCTATAGTATGAACATAGGCCCAAGAAACTTCTAACTTCATGTACAGAAGTAGGTGTAGGCCATTCAACAATGGCTCGAATCTTCTTAGGATCCATTCTCACCAAATTGTGAGAAACAATATGGCCTAAGTAATGAATTTTGGAAAGGAAAAATTCACTCTTCTTAGCATTGACCTGTAGTCTATTCTTGCAAAGCTCTTGAAAAACAATAGATATATGTTTTCTATGCTCTTCTTCAGATCGTGAAAATATTAGAATGTCATCAAAGAAGACACATGTGAACTTTGAGTGAGGTCTGAAAATTTTCTCCATCATTCGATTGAATGTGGCGGGTGGATTAGTCAAACCAAATGGCATGACTAAGAACTCGTATAGTCCAAATGTCATACGAAAAGATGTCTTATGAACATTTTCAGGTGCTATCCGTATCTGGTGATGGCCGCTCTTGAGATCAATGCGACTAAAGATACTAGCCCCTTGCAACTTATCCAAGATATCATCTATCCTTGGGATAGGAAAACGATTATTGATTGTGATCTTGTTCAAAGATTTGTGGTCTATGCACATATGGAAAGAACCGTCTTTCTTTTGAACAAGTAAGACTAGAGAGTAGTATGGAGAAGAGCTAGGTTGAACTAACCCTTTTTCCAAAAATTCATTTACTTGTGTTAGGATCTCCTCTTGCTGACTTGCACTTACTCGGTAAGGCGATTGGTTAGGTGGTGAACTACCTGGGATAAGATTAATTGTGTGATCTTTCGGGCGCTTAGGAGGTAACTCTCCTGGGAGTGAATCACTAAAACAATCTTCATATTGTTTAACAAAATCATGTCTAGCTTGATCAATTAAAGAGAGGGGTTCTTTTAAAGTCTGAGACTTAGAAGCATTAGTTGGTATTGTGTGTTCATTAGAGGCACCAAGTGCCCTTGAATCATTAGTTTCTTTTGACTCTCTCACAAAAATGGTGTACGCAGAAATAGATTTTTTCATTTCTTTAGAAATGCTAACATGACTAACCATTGGCACAGGCCAATCTCTAGCATCAGCAATGCATACTATGTTCCGACCCTTGAATTGAAATGCAAGGGTCTTCTTAACAAAATCGGCAAGAGGTCTAATCTTGTAATGCCAAGGCATGCCCAAGATAACATCACAGTTACCTATGGGTGCAAGTAGAAAATATTCTTGGTCATGGTAATCCCCAATTCTAAGATTCAACTTCCCTTAATTAGGAGTAAAATTGGTTGTAAGTCCTTCAAATGCCGAACTTGACCCAATTGGTGTTCCCAATCGATCTGGTGGAATTTGTAGCCTTTCAATAGTATCTGCCACAAAATTATCTGTGGACCCTGGATCAAAGAGTATCAAAACTCGTTGATTGTTGAGTGTCCCCGACCCTTTAAGAGTTGTCTTTTCTTCTCATTTGAATGAGTGTTAGCTTGCACATCCGGAACAAAATTTGAGGATGGCAGAGGAGGATCTTTAACCACATTTTCTTCCTTTCTTTTGTGAGGACAATCAGGCTTCATATGCCCTAACTCACCACAACGAAAGCACATTCCTTCCTCTTTGTACTTTTGTATCTCAGAGGGTGAGAGATACTTGCGCTTCTTCTTGTTACCCTCTGGTTTTGAATATTGGTCATGGGTAAAGGTAGGTCTTCTTCGATTAGTCTTGTCTCTTGGTTGATCATAGAGCTACTCTTATCTAGCTCTATAAGAACTCATCTCCAACTTTCGAGAAGTACCAAGTGTATACAAACTTTCAGCTATGATGGTAGACTCCATCATGCGAGATAAGGTTTCATGTGGATACACCTTCATGGTTCTGTGTAAATGAGGGAGTAGGTCAGCTTCAAACTTCCGTTTCTTCTCTTCATCACTGATCTCCATGAAAGGAGTAACCTTGAGAAGAGTAGACCAAAACTTGTCCACATAACTCGTGACCTTTTCATGCTCTTTCTAGCCTAGCCAATCCCACTCCTTCTTGACATCATTTTCAAAATCAAGAGGCAAGAGCTGAGCATAAAACTTCTTCCTGAACTTTTCCCAAGTTGTAGGTTTTCTTCCCTCCAAAATGAGATTCAACCACCAATTGCTAGTAGTGTCTTTCAAGTGCATGCCTACATGCCTTAGCTTGGACTTTTTTGAGAAATTATCATCAAAAAAAGCAACTTCAAATTTCTTGACAAAGACTAACACCTTAGCAGGATCTCTCTTACTGGGGTAAGAGTCAAACTTTATGTCCTTATCCCCAGACTTGAAAGTCTTAGTCTTCTTAAGCTTGCTCCTCTTATGGTCCCTCTTTGTCCATTTGCGGATTGCATGAGACTTAGAACCAAGAGAGTAGAAACTAGAAGATGAAGAGGAGGAGGAGGAACTTGAGTAATCAAGGGAGTAGTTGGTTGCTGAAGGAGATGACTCCCTCATTATCTGCCTCACTCGAGGTGAGGCCTTTTTACTCTTCTTCACCCGAGAATCCTTCTTTCTTCTAGGAAGCTTCTCAACAATTGGATGCTTTGCATCTTCACCATCAATTGGTGCAATGGTGTTTCCTCCAGTATCACCATCTTTTGGAGGATTCGGTCCTTCATAAGTAGCTTCTTCCCTTACCCTTAAGCTGCTAATCAATTGACGTACTTCGGGAATCTCCAACAAGCTACGATACTCTCTCAATTGAGCCTGTAATTTCTCACTTGTAGGTGCTTCATCAATTGCCATCTTTAACTTCTTCTTGCAAGGATCACCTTTACTTTGAGAAAAGCAAAGAGACATGCTCTAATACCACTGTTATAGAATCCGAGATACACGCTCGAATTTCTTATATACTTAAAATATATATGGCGAATATTATGTTGGCACAAAGGGAGAATAGATGAGAGAAAAGAAAGATGTAGAGAAATTGGCAACACACTAGGGACTAGAAGATGGGCTAGTCCCCGCCATTGTGGAGTTATATTATTGACAAGGAGGAAGCTCCTCCATTACACATAAGCCAGTTCTTACTTGTAGATCTTGGAAACAAGATCACGGTTCCTTGCACGGTATACAACCGGCTAACACTTGCACAACTTGGAAGTTGGCACCTTTTGATTCTTCTTGAGTCTCCTTCTCTCCTACATAGTATGTGTAGGGCTCTCCTCTTGGCGCTTGATTTCAGCAGAGCTTCCGCAGCACTTGCACCTTCTCTTCTCCTCTTGGAACTTGATTTCGGCAGAACTTTTGCAGCACTTGCACCTTCTCAGAGCTTTTACAACACTTGATTTCAACACAGGTTCTGCAGCACTTGATTTTAGCAGGGCTTCTGCAACACTTGCACCTTCTCTTCTCCTCTTGGATACATGCAAAGTGATGCTTCCTTCACCTCTTCCTTACACCCAAGGAGAGCCTCCTCTTTTATAGGCTTTCAAGGGCTTCTCTTCTTGGAGAGAGAGTTGAG
Source organism: Lygodium microphyllum (assembly GCF_053477565.2). NCBI lineage: Eukaryota > Viridiplantae > Streptophyta > Polypodiopsida > Schizaeales > Lygodiaceae > Lygodium > Lygodium microphyllum. The sequence goes on from NC_141146.1 coordinate 127,869,459, forward strand.
TTGATCTTCATGCAAGATGTGGTTGTTCCACTCTGCAACATATATCTCTTTGTGCATTGTTTGGATGAAAAAACGTCCAACACAAAAGTTGTAGATCTTGCTGTTTCCGATAACCCGCGCAGCCCATTTTTAGAGATCGTTTTTTTATTGCGAGATATTTTAAAAATGGATTTTCCAAAAAATAGCTTTTTAAATTGTACTCTTAACTTGAGGTCCATGCAACCACCTTGAGTCATAGATAAGGAGAGTTTATTAGATTGCCTTGGGCCTCAACCTTGAGATTGAACTCCACACAAAAGCTTGTGTCATTTTAGACATTAGAAAGAGAAAATTAATTCTCTCCTCACTTTCATAGGATCACGTTTCTCGTCTTTCTTAGTGAGAGAATTCCCTCTCTCGTCTTTCTTAATGAAAGAAAAGACCTTAAACCTTGACTTGTAGGGGAGAGGATGACCCCAAATGAATGCAATGCTCATTACACACAAGTAAACATTCCCAAGCGTCCCTAGATGCACACATAAATACATATACACAATGGTAATGCACTTCCTCTTCTTAGAACTCAATCCATCTTCATTTATGTGTAACTCCTTGGTTCTTGTGTACACTCTTACACTTGGCAGACAGTTCTTTCCCCCTTTCATAACTTGTACTACTTGTACCAGATATCCCTGTCATAGTGCTATGATCATCCCATTAAGTGATGCACTAGGAATACTGGTCTCTAAATGGTCTCATGGCCATGCTAGATCATCATCAACACTTAAAGAAAAGTTAGTCATTAATTTATTGACATGAATTTATTAAATAGAGAATGCGTAATAAGCAATTAATTTAGTGACATTGACTCTCTTGATCAATAAGAAAGTCAGATGATGATGCACTCCAGAGTTTTTCACACAGTGTCCGCGTAGTGGCACGATATCTACCCCCTCTGAACTTGCACATCCTTCAGTATGTGCCAAAATCCTAGTTGTCACCAGATACAGAGTCCTCCTCATCATCTACAACCATATCCTTTGCTTCTTCATCTTCCATATCTTCATGGCTTCCCCCTATATCATGGCCACTATTTTCTTCCAATTCTGGCAGCTCATATATGTTAGATTCCCATCTCTTGAATAATTTTATTCTTTTCCTTGCTACTAGAAGCTCTATGGCTATCCCATCTAGCTCATTTAATGCATAACTAGCATAATTAAACACATGTCTTACCACATAGGGTCCAAACCATCTTTTGGAAACTTTATGCATGGCATTATGCTGGTTGTCGAAACTGCTATCATAAACCAATACGCAATCCCCATCTTGTATGGTTCTTGGTCTCAATCTATGCCTTTTGTCAAACTGTTTCATGTTCTGTATCCTTGCTGCCCTTAATTTTGTAATTGCTACCTCCATGTCTTCTGACTTTCTTTCCAACTGTCTAATGCGCAAGGCCAACAAGTCCTCTCGATTCAACTCCTCTTCCCAAGGTAGCACACTCCATGTGGCTATAATCTCTTCTATCGGCATGATAGGTTTTTGACCATACATCAATTTTGCAGGCATATATCTTGTAACAATACTATGAGTTGTTCTGTCAGCCCACAAGGCGAGCAATCGTGGCCACTCTTTTACCTTCTCTCCACATGCTTTTGTCAATGCCTTCACAATAGATGGATGACCTCTTTCACTTTTTCTATTTCCTTCAGGGTTATAGGTTGAAGTTAAAGCAAGCTTTATCCCCAATTGTGCTAAGAAATCATGAGCCTCATCTGCATCTAGCTCACCCCTATCTGCTGTAATTTTTCCCACACAGCCATACCAACAAAAGATCTCTTCTATGAGAAAAATACACACTGCATTTGTTGTCTTAGTATGAAGAGCTCTCCCTTCTACTTGATTAGTCAAGTCTTCACAGGCAAGCACAAGATATCTCATTTGCCAAAGACCTGTAGGCATCGTGGCCAAATCCACCACCCACTTAAAATGAAGAGATAATGGATATGTGGGTTATAATCCATCCCGATGTCTCACAGATGAATACATTTGACATGTCGTACATGTTTTCACAAAGTGAGCAACATCTTTACACATACCTTGCCACCAATATCTTTCTTTGATCTTTGAAAAAGTACCCTAAATACCTCTATGGCCAGCCCATAAGCTTTCATGAAATTCTTCCATAATATTTACTTGTGAAGCTCTATTACCCAAAACTCGCAATGGCATCCCTTTTTTCTTTTTAGCATGTTTCCATAAGTATCCATCTTTTAATAAAAACCCATAGGCTTTCCTCTTGATCTTCTTAAACTCCTCATCTGACCATTCATCTCTCTTTGTTAATGTACTGAGGTATTGACCAATTCTCAGCCATTCTCCTGCATATTTATCTTCCAAAAACACTTCAACACAAGATACAAAACATCTAAAGTGTCTTCTCTTTGTCGTCCAAGATTCTGTTAATGCTGTAACAACACCTTGAATTGCTAAATTCATTCTTACAACATCATTTTCAGCTGCCGCAAGAAAGTCCTCTTCTTCCTTCTCATCCATCATCCCATCTTCATGTATGCAATGAGATAGCAATCATTTGGCCAGTGGTGGCAGAGATGTTATCTCAATTGTAGACCAAAAGTAGAAGAGAGTACTGTCGCATAAGCATTTCAAATAGCCAAGTCTTCTAACAACTTCTGCATATCTTCCTTTCCAAAATTCAAAGCAAGAGGAAATCCCATTTCTTGTGCATGGATTTTTCCATCTTTCCAAAAGATGAGCTGTCATGCCAAGGCCTCCTAATAGGTAGCACAATCCTTTCTCTCATGCTCCAAGCTATCACACCACATACATCTTTTTCTTGGCTTAGGGACTGCTACCCGTCCCCTTTCCTCTTATTTTTTTTCATCCAATTTTGCAACCTTTAATTGAAGATCCTGCATGCCTTTGACCAGTTTATCTAAGACATCTTCCTTAATAGAGGGAGCAATAGTAGGTACAGCCATAGGGTTAGCCACAAAAGTGGATGGCTTATTGGATACATCAATTGTCTTGCCCGTAACAATGGGCATGCAAGAGACATGCAATCTTTCTCTTCTTCTATGCTTTTTCACAAGTGGAGCAACATCTTCCTTGACATGTCTCCACTTTATTTTCAAACATTTCTTTGTAGTTTGATCCTTGAGCAAATCATCAAGCTTCTCTTAAAGCTCAAGCTCAGCTGCCTATAGAAATAATTCAATTTTCTAACTTGCAAGATCTTGTTGTTTTGCAAGATCCAACTACTCAAATGGAATTTCAAATTCTCTTAGTGATTCTGTAGCCATAAGACCCTTATTGGGTTATAAAATCCACTCCTGATAAGTCTTGCGTGTAATCAAACTGGTATCTTCAATGTAAAATTCTTCCCTAAGTGTCTTCTTGAAAGCTACCCAGTCAGTATCCTTCATGTATAATTCAGTAATCTGCACTTTTAGTTCATGTACAATAACACGTCCAAAATACCGACTCCATGCAAGTTGAGCCACTCCAAAGAATTCCATCTTTTGAGCATAGGTATGTACATATGCAGATACATTCCTACCATTGAATAACTTCATTTCATTCTCAACTACTTGCAGAGCATTCATCACAACACTTTTTGTTTGAACAAAAGCATGCATCACCTATCGTTGTTGTTGTACATGCATAAGCATATTCATATTTTGCACCAATTGTTGCAAAATATCACCGGAGATTGTGTTCAAAGGTTCTCCCATCTTGTCTTTCCTTCTTTTGATGACCTTTCACACTGAGTTCACCAATGTCGTAGGGATTTTTGTCGAAAGGTTGTATCCACCAGGGATCAGAGATGGAAGGAAGTAGAGATAGGAGATGGAAGAGAAGAAAAAAGAATAGACAAGAGGTAAACATGACAAAGACAAAACACAATGAATTGAATCAATATGTATTGACAGAACCTAAAATCCTTCGTTTGGCACTACTCAGAAGCAATCTCCAGGCATTAGATCTCTTGGAGCTCTTTCATAGACAAAAAACATGCATCAAAATAATAGTTCCTTCTCTGCTGCTCGGAACCCAAATCTGATGGCTCGGTTGGCTTCAGAAGGGGGTAAAAACCCATGACACATACTCCAGGATCTCCTAGCTCACTCCTTCTTCTTCTTCCAGTTCAAAGTGCAGCTTTCAGCCTATCAACAGCGATCGTGACATGTGTGATTTTGCCAATCTCTCTTTTTTATGAAAAATCCCATAACTAGCTGAAAAAACAACTTGAGTTTTGCATGCCATCCTAATCTAGAACCTTTTCAAACTTTTTTGTATTTTTACAATAAATAATATAAAAAATAAGCTAAAATTGTCCAAAAATCTAGTATTTTTGGACCGTCTATGCCATGGACACTAGCATTAATGACTCACATGTCATTGACTCTCTTGATCAATAAGAAAGTCGGATGATGATGCACTCTAGAGTTTTTCACAATGTGTCCGCGTAGTGGCACGACAACATGGTAGTCTTCTCATGCACAGAACATGTGTTATTGGATTGAGAGATGGATATAACATTAGGTAGGCCAAAGATCCCTCAATATGTCTCGCTCTACTTGTATAGATTGGAGTGCAATGAATTTTGTGGCATGGAGGATGTCTCAAGATTTTGACCCAATTTGAGCAAACTTGTGATGCAAATGGAGTATTGTTTTCCCACTCTACCTAATTGGGAGGTCTAATACTTGGTTCAACATGTTAGACTAAGTCATTGCAAGACATACCCACCCAACAATGAAACTAGGGGTAATGTTTTGGTTGGTGCTTAGGGACCTAGTCGAGACAACACCATTTGGGTTTCTTGCAACTTTGAAGACTTAGTTAACTAGGCAATCCTTGGATTTACCTTGCAATAAATCATCTTGACTTCTACCCATTAGGATCTACCTAAGGTTCCTATGACAATAGGTCTCTAACAGCAATCTAGTGCCCACAATTGTGAGAGGTCACTTTACAACCAAACACAACTCAGAGTGGACTACCACTGCATTTGGTTCAAAGTAAGTGAGAGATAAGGGGGAGCTCGTCATTAACCCCTTTGCCTCCTAAAATGGTGTTAGTTGGGATCTATGACTTAATCCTAGGAAGTCATGCATTTGGTTCTTTCCTATAGATTCATTTAGAAAGCACCCAACTAATCGGGTCCACCCTACCATAGAGTGCTCCTATAAGTGGAGATGCTCACTTGCTTTGCACTCATGCACCCAAAACAAATTTAGTTGCGTAAACCAATATGTGCTACTCACACTATAAAAAATTCAAAAGCAGCTTCCTTAATTAATCCCTTAGAATTACATACACAAAAATAGTAAACTAGTTCTTTCAAAAAGCAAGTATCCTTTATTCTCGTGTAATATTCACAATGCTTGATTTGCTACTACAAGAGTCCAACCTTCTTGAGGGTAACCACTTTTCCCTGATCACTTAGGCCCTTTGATGCTTTGGCATGTCAAGCTCGTAGATATTTCATCCCTATCACAGGATCAGAGCAAAGATTATTTATATAGACTACTAGAGCCCTATTGGTCTCACTCCATTAAAAGGGAAAATTCTTTCTCTTATGGGACCCCTACCTAAGTGATGGTCAATTATCATTAGGTAGTTCTTATAAGATCTGGATGATGGAGCCCTAGGGAGGCCCTAAGAGAGGTGTTTCACCTATAGTCCAATCTAGTAGCTAGGAGCATAGACTTTGATTAGAACTTGTCCATTCTTTTAATTTTGAAAATCACAGTCAGGGTTTATTGCCAACTTTTGTTAAAACATTTGTTGCAAAACAAATCGAAAAAATAATGCTAATTAATACTTGCATTTTCATTAAACATATCCATCAATGCTATTGACCTTATATAACATGAAAATAAATAGACACTAACATCTAGTTAAAGAAAAAGGTTTTTCTTGGAATTGTGTAAGTGGGTTGAGTTACCTATTTTCTCAGCATTATTTAACTACCTAGAAGGTTGTCCTTCTCTTTTGGGTTTGCCTTTACTTGTTTAATTGATCAAGTTTTATCTACATTAATATTATATTTCCTTCTACTTTCCATCTTGGGTCTCATGCATTTATTTGGTCGATGGACTTGTTTGGGTAACAATTGTGATTTTTTACTAACTTAATTATCACAACTTAATTCACTAATCTCTTGTTGGGTCTAAGGAAAGGAATAATTTTTTTCTATTATGAATATAAACACCCTCATTTCAACCCATTTTATTATTTCTCAATAAATTTTATACTTATTTAATTTTTGCTTGAAATTTGACTATATTCTAGTTAAACAATAAACACTCTTTCTTCATTTGTAGGTTGTATTATTTTCTAGTTGTACTAGTTATTTTATAAGCACTAAAATAGTTTGCTAATAATACCACTATCTTACTACACACACACACACACTTATGTTAGAATATCAAGCTCCCGTTACTCTTTAGTCACAATTTATCTTTATGTGTGTGATTAACATTAGCTAGATACAGCTGTACACATGTGTGACATTTAATAAGTCATTGTAGTCACTGACTTAACCATAGTTAGTCTTGGTTAGTCGTACTTGTGTATAAGTCTCTGTATGATGAAAGAATAATGGAAGAACAACAACAATGATCTGAGGCTCATCTTCCGCTCCACTCTGTCTCTCTCCCTCTCTTTCAACATGGTATCAGAGCTTGAACGCTTGAAGCTTGAAGGCTTGGAAGTGGCCATTTGACATCAAGACATCAAATTTGAAGAAAATGTCATCAAATGAGACTGTGCATGTAGCTTGTTTTTTTACAAAAACTATATCTTGCTATAGAAATGGTTTTTAGAGAAACGCCTTGCTAGACCTGACTGTTTTGACGTGGTTTACAACTTTGTAGAAGAATGTTTTTTCAAATTCCTCACAGATTTTGAGATATTCAGCATAGACCTGTGCAGATTGGTTGTTTACTATAGTAAATAACAGGTGATTCCTGGGCATTGGTGGCTTTCATCCTAACAATGTATATGCCCTTATTATCATAAATTTGAGCATGATATTGGAGTGTTAAATGCTCAGTTTTGGAGCTTACTTGTAGGCTGAAAATAGTGAACTAGTTGCTGTCCTAAATTTGGAAACAATATACCTATAGGGTTGAAGTATCTGTGATGCTTATTTGTTAGTGACAAATGCTTGGATCATACCATTTGAGTGGTAGATTCTTTTTGGGATATTGTGAGTGCTAAAAGTCCAAAGTTTGGACTGATTTGTTGTTGGTTATACCTAGGTATTGATTGGTTATTGTTTGCAAGAAGGATATCTATCATCTTCACTTGACATACATGCAACATATTCTGACAGGTTGGACATGTATCAACTCCTACATAGAGTGGCAACTGAATGAGATGTTTTGAGGTCTGAATACTCTTGTTTTAACAGAGAAAATACTGTTGGTTATAGTAGTGGGCTGGCTGTATTTGGTATTGCTACTTGCATATAGTACAAACATTGATACTTGTATAGATATAGTTTGTTGCTGGGATATTTTGCACTACCATAGAATGTTTTGAACTCATTTGAGCTTGGTTTATGCTCAATTGACTATGTTTTTTCATTGTTGGAATACAGTTTATAGCAAGCAGGTTGTTAGGAAAACTGTCATGAATTGCAGGAAACTGTCCTAAATAGCAGGAAACTGGTCCTGAACTGTAGGAAAAGGAGTCAAATACTTACAGGTTGTATACATCACTGAATACCTAAGCTTCAACTATGGCAAATGCTCAAGGCACTGATAATATCACTCAAATTGTGGGAGAAAATTTGGACAACAAAATTTTTGCTTTATGGAAGTTCCATATGAATAATTTTTTGGTTGGTAGAGATTATTGGGATTTATGTATAGGTGATGAGGCTGAACCTGAAATGCATGAAAGGAATCCGACAAATGATCAGAAAAGGGCTCATAAGCTATGGGCTGAGAGAGCATGCAAGGTGTTACATTGGTTTTCCTTATATATATATCAGATGATATGGTTACACAGATTACTAGATACAGTTCTACAAAGGATGCATGGGACATACTCATGAAGAATTATGGAAATGGAACACATGCAAGAAATATTCAACTAAAGCAACAGTTCAATAACATGTCTAGGAATGGCAAAAGCATTCAAGCCTACACTACAGAGATCAAGAACATAACGGATCAGCTTGCCACCATTAAATCTTCAGTGTTTGAGGATGATATGATTGCAGTGACATTGAATGGACTTGGCAAAGAGTATAAAACATTTGATATGTCTATTTCTGTGAGAGCTGAATCCCCTGATTGGGATGAGCTGATTTCTTTGCTATTGCATGAGGAAGTTAAGATTGGGATGAATACAGGTTCTAGTACGTCTCAAAGTAGAGACACTGTTCTTTACTCTAGCCAGCATGGTAGAGGCTGTGGCTCTTTTCGAGGTTGAGGAGACACTCGAAATGCTTATGGACATCATTGGTAGAATGTATGGCATGGCACAAATACACAAGGCTAGCATGGATCTAGTGGCTTTAGAGGCAGGGGAGATCATCCTATGGTAAAGGTGGTGGATCTGGTTCATGGCCAGTCAAATAGAGATAAAAATTGTCATTACTGCGGCAGATATGGACACATTGCAAATGATTGTTACAAGAAGCAGGGAGATATGAATGCAAAGGGCAAACAACATGGGCATTATGTATCTTCTAGCGGTGCTCATGATGAGCAGGTTGACAGATTGTTTGCCATGCAGCATGTGTCTAAGAATGCATCTAGGCAGAACTGAGATGAGAGATGGTACATTGATTCAGGGGCTTCAAATCATATGACACCCCATGGAGAATGGTTTGATGAGATGGTTGCAAGTTCACATGGTTATGTGTGTACTGGGGATGACACCCAACATGACATTCAACACACGAGAATTGTTCCGTTGTTGATGCCTGATGGCAAGAAAAAGATTCTGCATGATGTACTACATGTACCTACAATAACCAAGAATCTTTTGTCAGTTGGACAGATAGCAAAATAGAATCTACAGCTGAGATTTAATAGACATGGATGCTTTGTTGAAGAATATGGTAATGGCTGCAAATTGGTTGATAGAGGCCGAAGAGATGGCAGAATGTTTACTCTTGATACGTCAATTCCAGAATTGAAAGTAGCCATGTTTGCACATGATGGTGGTGCTATACGGGATGTTGCAATATAGCATAAGTGGATTGGCCATGTGAATGTACAAAAGCTGAAATCTATGCAGCAGAAGGAGATTGTGCTTGGATTGCCTAAGTTTAAGTATCATGACTTTGGACATGTATCTGATGCATGCTAGTTTGGAAAGTAGACAAGGTTTCCATTTATGAGACATGTATGGAATAGCTCATGACCCTTGTAGTTGGTACGTTGAGATGTATAGGGTCCATCTCATAATGCTTCATTTGGTGGTGCTCGTTACGATGTATCCTTCATTGATGATTTCAGCATGTATACTTGGCTTTACATATCGAAACATAAGGATGATGTGTTTGATGCATTCAAGGACTTCAAGAAGCATGTTGAAAATGAGTTGAGCTATAAAATTTCATGTCTTAGATTAGATGGAGGTGGAGAATATGTCTCTAATTACTTTGACAGGTACCTTGCTATATATGGGATTAGAAGATAGTTAACTTGTAGCTATACACCGCATCAAAATGGTGTAGCAAAAAGGGAAAATAGGGTACTAATGGAATCCGCAAGAGCTATGCTGAATGAGAAGAGTTTGCCAAATGGTTGGGCTAAAGCAGTAGTGACTGCTATCTATGTGCTGAATAGAACTCCTATAGCAAGGATTCATGATGCAACTCCATATGAGAGGTTGTATGGTCATAATCCTGACATTTCACACTTGAAGGTCTTTGGTAGCATTGCATATGTACATGTTCCTGGTGAAAAGAGGAAGAAATTGGATCTTAAAGTTGTGAAGAGTGTGTTCCTTGGTTATGCACAAGACTGGAAAGCTTGCAAGTGTTATGTACCATCTACACATGAGACATTGATTAGCAGAGATGTTGTTTTTTATGATCTGGCATTGTGGTATGGTAATCAGGTTGCAATGGCTACTGATGGATCAACCAGTACTAGTAATTCTGAAAATACACCTACAGTGAGTACATCTATGAGTGGTCCTACAAGTGATGGGTCACCTACAGTAAGTCCTGGGTTAGGACTCTTGCAGAGTCGTACTCCTACATCCACTAACATGGATATGTCAGTGAGGGGGAGATTGGATAAGGGAAAAGAAAAGATGCTTGAGGATGTGACAGGTCCACTTACAACAGGTTATGAGTCATCTAACATCGAAAATTTGGATAGTGAGTTGGGCATTCCGTCTATTATGACACCGGAGCAATCAGAATTGTCATTGCTTTGGCAGCATGCAAAGGCTGGAAATTATGGCAAATGGACATCAAGAATGCTTTCTTGAATGGTGATTTGGTTGAGGAAGTATATATGGAGCAACCTGAAGGCTATGTTCACCCGAACTTTCCTACACATGTATGTAAGCTGAAAAATACTTTATATGGACTGAAACAGGCACCTAGAGCATGGAATGCTTGGATTAGCAGTTATTTACACCAACATGGATTTAGATTGGGTGATGCAGATCATAGTCTGTTCATGAAGAAGACAGATCATGGATATGTGTTTCTAGTGGTTTATGTAGATAATCTTATCATCACTGGAGATGATGAAGCGGGCATTGCTAAAATTAAATCATGTTTACAAGTTGAATTCAGAGTCAAAGACCTTGGTGAACTAAAGTATTTTCTTGGGATTGAGGTAGTCTCTACGCCTCAAGGTATATGGCTATTACAAAAGCAGTATGCTCATGACATTTTACAGAAGTATGGTATGGTTGAATGCAAGCATATGGAGACACCTCTTGATCACAATGTCAAGGTGCAAATTGATGTTGAGAATGACATAGAAAATGTGACAATGTATTGACAGATGGTGGGTAGCTTGATATACTTGACTTTTACCCATCCTAACTTATGTTATGCAGTGGGGCTGATTAGTCAGTTCATGCAGAAGCCTTGCAAACCACGTTTAGATGCAGTCAGGAGGATCATGAGATATGTAAAGGGTACTATAGATTATGGGCTATTTTATGCATATGGAAAATCTCTTGACTTGACAGGGTTTACTGATGCTAATTGGGCTAGTTGTGCCTATGACAGGAGGACAACCAGTGGTTATGAATTTGGATTGGGCAATAGTATGATTAGTTGGCAGAGTAAGAAATAGCCTATTGTTGCATTGTCTAGTATAGAAGCTGAGTATAGAGGAGCTGCCTTAGCGGCTTGTGAAGCAGTTTGGTTGATGAAATTGCTGAAAGACTTGGAAATACAACTGGAAAGTAGAGTGAGATTGCATTGTGATAACCTTAGCAGTGTTATGTTGGCTAGTAATCATGTCTACCATGCTAGGTCCAAACATATTGAGGTTCACTACCATTTCATTAGAGAAATGGTTCTTACAATACAGATTGACTTGGTTCATGTGAAGACTGAAGACCAGGTAGCATATATATTTACCAAGTCTCTTGGTAAAGCAAAATTCATATACTTCACACATCTACTTAGAATTTATCATATGGTTTGAGCTTGAGGGGGAGTGTTAGAATATCAAGCTCTCATTACTCTTCAGTCAGTCTATTTTTATGTGTATGACTGACATTAGCTAGATATAGTTGTACACGTGTGTGACATTCAATAAGTCGATGTAGTCAGTGACTTAACCACAGTTAGTCTTGGTTAGTCATACCTATGTGTGTAAGTCTCTTTCAGTTAGTATGATGGAAGAATAATGGAAGAACAACAACAATGAGCTGAGGCTCATCTTTTGCTCCACTCTGTCTCTCTCCCCCTCTTCCAACAACTTACATATGCGCACGCACACACACACACACACACACACACACACACACACACACACACACACACACACACACACACACACAGACACACACACACACACACACACACACACACACACACACACACACACACACACACACACACACACACACACACACACACACACACACACACACACACACACACACACACATGATATTATTTTTGCAATAATAAATGTATCATAATCTTGATGTTATTTTTGTAATAATAATAATAATAACACCAAAATTCCATGTTTTATTTAAATGACATCTCCTTTTTCAATTGCATATGCCCATGATCCATTGTGACAATTATACACATATATATTTGATAGTATTATAATTAGATATCTTAATATTATTATCACTTAAGCTATAATATTTACCTTAAATTTACTCACTCAATCTTTATTTATACTATCATATGAAATTTTGAAATTGATTTAATTAATGGAATACATAAGGTGACTTAGACAACATGAGTGGTTCATTGTTAGCCACTAATGAGGGATCCAAGACATCTATATACCTACAGGGTGTCATGTCAATGTTGACAAGGGGAAAAGATCAGAAAGTGTTTGAAGATGATGCACTCGCATGTGGACAAGTCTCTCTTGTGTGGCTCAAGAAATTGCACTCTTAAGGCCTTCCGCTCTCTCGAGTCTCTCTCTCTCTCCCCCTTCCTCCTCCTCCTCCTCCTCCTCCTCCTCCTCTCTCTCTCTCTCTCTCTCTCTCTCTCTCTCTCTCCCTCCCTCCCTCCCTCCCTCCCTCCCTCCCTCCCTCCCTCCCTCCCTCTCTCTCTCTCTCTCTCTCTCTCTCTCTCTCTCTCTCTCTCTCTCTCTCTCTCTCTCTCTCTAAGAGCTTAGAACAGAAAAGCATGACAAACTTTTAAAGGATATAAGAGGTTTGTTTCGTAATAAGTATCCATCCTCATCATATAGAATCACGAACCACCATTAATCAACTTCTCAATCAGCTCCATCTTCATCTTCAACTACATGCAAGAAGGGAAAAACACCGCATATACACCATAGAACATATACAAAACTCACATAGACATAAGACAATGTATTCCAAATGGCACATGCTCCCAAAAGACGAAGAGCAAAGAGAAAGTTTTTTATTAAAAGGATTAGTACATCCAAGAGAATGTCCACAAGCAATGTAGGATGAAGATATTTTTTCTTGAACTTCATACTCAACTTAAGATGTTCCAGACTCTTGTTCTCATCCACAAAATGTAGATGCACATTTCAGAGAAACCGTAAATAACACATCCTTTCCAATAGGATAATAAATCTGGTAGGAAAATCTTGTGCAAAATAATTCAAGACATCTATCTAAGCAACTATCACATCCTCATTAGGATTAATCATCAAGTTTGGAATACTCTTCCAAGTATTTAGGTGAGACTATTGATGCATAAAAGCAAGATACCAACAAAAATGAGACGCTTAGCATACCAAAGTATCCTCAGAACAAGCATGTGCTCTAGAAAATTGAAGATAAGAAGTAGAACATTGTGCAAAAGTGTCCTAGGAACCATGAATGATAGGCCAATTAAACACTGGTCCTGTCAAATAATCATTCAATGTCCATTGTTGCCGACAGAGGATATCACTATTATACCTAGGAGTATCCATCACTGATTGTGGAGGAAGATTAATATAAACAGATGGAGATAGTAAGGAAATAAGAGGGAAACATTGAAGAGATGGGTAAGATAAATCATAAAATGAAGATATTTGAAGGGATAATGATGATGGGAAAGAAGGGAAATAAAGTAGAAATTTATGAAGGGATTCTACTGGAAAAACAGAAGAAATAGGTGGAACAACAAGAGTAAGTTCAATAGGAGTAGGCAAGGATATAGGATCAGTAAGAAATGGGCATGTAGCAAAAACTAAAATTTGAGGGAAAAATACAGGGGTAAAAGATAAGAGAGGGATACTATCTGGATTAGATGTGAGGATGGCAATATACAAGGGTAATCAATAAGATATTAGGGAATAAGATAGGATATCATGAGGATCATATAAATAGATGGAACATCGAAAATCAAAATTTGAAAAGAAATCCTCAGTGAATAAGGGATTGTTAGCAATATGGTTCAACACTTGGGATCTCAATAACTGAATATCTAACTTGTGAAAAACACTTTGTCGATGATGTCGAGGATCCAGAACATCATCCTCCAAAGGAGGATGCCAAGCATAGCCTTTACACCACAATGTCTACTGATGATAATCTTTCAAGCCATCAACCAAAGTCAATTCAGCTAAATGGACATACATGATTGCCTGCAAAATCACATCTCCTACACACAGATTCATGTCCTCCTCATCAAGGATGTGCACATCTCCTTGAAGAAACATAAAAGATAATAACTGGGCCTCATGAGAGATTAACTCATCAAAAAATCTATTAAACACTTCTTTGAGTAAATTTGCAGATCATATGTTCTGCCACCCATTCTTTGGAGGTTCTGAGTCCACATTACTCAAGGAAATGTACAATCCAAAGCACTGTTGTTGATACTGAATCCAGAAGGATGATGGAGGTGACACCAATTCAACAAAGTGGACAAAATCTTCCTGAACACAATTCATACACTATTGAAGGTGCTCTACCTTGGTAGAAAATCCATCACACAATTTAGCCTTCTGTTGCAAATGATTTAGCTCTTCCTTAGACAACAAAGAAGACATCATCGGGGCTGGAGGAGGAATAGAAAGAGTAGCAACTTTCTGATTAAGTCCATCAATAAACTTCTTTTGTGACTCTACAGTTTCTTGGGAATGTTGCAACTAGCCTTCACATATACCAAGCTTGTGAGCTGATTCTATCATTTCCTCAAGAGAGCGCCATTTTTCTCCCTGGTTAAGGACACATTCTCTTCCTCTAAAGTAGCAACCTTAGCTTCTAACTCTTTAATCATGGCCTTTTGTGAATCCATCAAAACTGTAGTTGCAGTCATTTGTATATGGATATCACTCAAAGTAGCCTTTTCAAAAGCTAAATCTATCAGAGCTTTGCTAAGTTGATTGGTCAAAGAGCTCGCCTTGTCTTGCAGTGAGGTATACGCTGGGGGTAAAGGTGCCTCCACCTCGCCGCCCGTGTATTACTACACTGACAATACCCGCCACTGCACACTACAGCGGAGGCGCTCGTCATCGTAACTTTATTCTTTATTCTTTTAGTGACAGTTTGAATAAAGGAAGGCCCAATCACACATTGTGACTGTTGGAGTTCCCATTTGGTCTCTCTCTCTTTCTTGCTCTTGCTCTCCCACCATGGCTCTTCCAAGCAAGCTTCAATCCTTCTCTCCTTTCAACTGGCATTAGAGCATGGATTCATGACCAATCGAGCTTGGTTCGTGGTGTCTTCAGCTTCCTATTGATTACCTACACTCATTGGGTCTCCTTTCCAGCAGCCATAGCCAACTCTCTCGAGCTCCAGTTACTCCCCGGCTTCTTGAGCACCTTCCCGACCCCTTTGCACACTCTCGGAGCATTGTATTGGAGGTATTTCTTCATTTTCTTTGGGGTTTCATGTTGGTTATGGGTCTATATGTCTGAGAAGAGAAAGGGGGCAGCACCATTGAAGCTCTGGTGCTCCATATCTTGACATAGACCTCTTGTGGCTGCTTCTTGAGGCTTATTGTGTGCCTTCTTTGGTACCCCCTGGAGCTTCCTTACCATCCTAACCAGCACCACAATAGTAGCAAAATCCATCAGTAGATTAGCGTGATTTGCGCCTAGTCTACTTACCCCTTGGATAGCTCATCTCTCGCTTGCTGAAGGTCATGCCTTGCTCCCAGATCATTGTGGCACCCTTGGCATTGATGTTTGACATGCTTTGATACCTCCCAAGCCTTGGACACTGATCTAAGGTACTGTAGTACTATTTTGAAATATTTTACAATAGCTTACAGACATTAAATGTCAATGCTACACTAGCAGTTGATGCCTATGCTTGTTTGATGCTTCCTAGTTAAGCGGTTTGATACCTATTGATGACCGATAGTTGGGGGATGCAAGACACATGTATTACCATAATCTTGGACTAATTTTTTGGGCTGAAAAATCTCAGTTTTGAACAGTAAATCATTGCTGTACAACAATGGGCTGAAGCATATTACTTCATGTTTGCCTATGCCTCTTGGAATTGATGTGTTGATCATCGGGGATCAACTTTGAGCTTGATATTGCTTTAGATCATTGGCTGAGCTTGAGATTGTGACGCATAGCATTTGGATCTAGATCTTTGATGTACTTATGGCATGTACTTCACTTATGTCTGACCAATCATGACATGTTTGGCCTATGCCACTACTACATGCCTGTTACATTGTCTAGAGTTGGATGCTATTGAGCCTTGATTTGGCTTGAGCGTACTTTGGCTATTTCTTGGCTTGCCAAAGTTACAATTTGGATGTACTTGATGTATGGCCTATATGCTCATGAGGTCTCATTGATGCTTGATCTTGGATCTTTTGGCACTAGTGCTATCATATGTCCTTGTTGAGCTTCTTTGCTTGATATTTACAGATTTTGTGCTAGTGGGAGCGTCTTTGGATGCTTGATAGACATTGAGTAGGCGGTTTATGCTACTTGACCATTTAGACACTTGAGACTAAAATCTTCACTTGGATGTTGCATGGTTGATATGCCATGGTCCTCATAGATGTACTTGGGTTGATTTAGGCTTTGCACTCCCTGAGTATACACCTATTTGTGTCAGGTCTTGCTAGTATTGTGTACACTTTGCTCTATTACATAAAGGGTATGCCAGCTTACTGACGGATTCATTTGACATGCTTGGGTGTTTTCTCGATGTCCGTATGATTGTCACATGTTGCTTTATGCCCGCTTGATGCTGGTTATGCTTTGATAGTTAGTGGTTGACTTGGTGCATTCATTTTGCGTATAGTTTGCTCTCATTATACTTGACTATAATTTATTACAACAAGTAGTTATGCATGGACTAACGTAGACCTTTCATGTTGAATCATCCTAATTTTATGTACTTTTGGTGATACTTGGTGGGCAGCATCATTAGCTATCAATTCGTGGTCATTTTACCTTGGTTTTGGTGGTATTTTGGCTATTTACAATAGAAAATATCAAGCAGTTTTGAACTATCAGCACCTTTTTGGATTGCAGTATGGCATCTTATTTCACTGATGGTGCTATCTTTAACATCACTAAGCTTGATGGTACGAATTATGCCTAATGGAAGCGCTAAGTTTGGCAGGTATTGTTATAGAAATCACAAATAAAGCCACTAAGAATGCATGGCGAGCAACCTGAAACTATGACTAATGACGAATGGGATGAGCTTGATGAGTTATGCAAGTCCACCCTCATCTTGTCTCTCACTGAATAGGTGCATTACAATGTGGTTGAGGAAGCATAGAGTGCTTGGCAGCTTTGGGATAAAATCAAGAATCTTTATGACAAGAAAAGTCCAACAAGTCAAATGTATTGGATGACGCAACTTATGGACATGCACATGAAGGGGAATATGATGATGTCTACTCATTTGACTAGTTCTATTCTATTCTTAACAACTTGAATTTGTAGGAAATTACCTTCAATGATGAGGTTACTCCATTGTTTTTGCTTGGGACTCTGAGTGAGTCATGAGATGTATTTCGCACTGCCTTATGTGTTCCTGCTACTATTCTGAAGATTGCTTGATGTAGAGAGTACTCTTCTACAGGAAGAGATAAATCATAAGAACTTGGATGCCTCTCGTGTGTTGCATGCTTTGACTGTTAGAGGCAGAGATGGTACTAGAAAGAATGACCGTGGGTATGGATGTGGCAGAGACTCGCAGAAGTCTAGGTCTAAGTCACGCAGCAAGTCTCATGGGAGAAATGCTAATGTGACATGTCATCATTGCTGCAAGAAGGGTCATATACGTCCACAGTGTCATGAGTTGCGCAATGAGAAGCACAAAGAGAAGGGGAAAGACAAAGTACAAGGAAATTCCTCTGATCGCAGCATTATGATTGCAAAATCCAGTGTGAAAATCAAGGAAATATATGTCATGCAGACTGATGACTCTGATGGGGAGTACATACTAGTAGCTAGTTCTTGTGATGCTACACCATTGACCGAGGTTTGCTCTATGTATGCGCAGTGCTGGCTTTTGGATTCTGGTACTTCATTTCATGTTACACCATTCTGTGAGTGGTTCCACTCCTACCGCATTGTCTTTGGTTCAGTTCACTTGGGTGATGACAGGTCACTTTCTATTGTTGGCATTGGGGATGTATGACTGTAGTTCTCTACTGGCAGTACTTTTCTATTACAAGATGCACGTCATGTACTTTGCACTTACATGTAGTCTTATGTTTGCAAGGCAGCTTGATGATGATGGCTTTTTTCAAAAGATGCGGGATCTAGAGCATGGTTATGGCGGATGGAACACAAAGAGAATGTTCATGATGACATAGACTGAAGAGATCAACTGTTACTCAAGTGAATTAGGTTCCAGGATGAAAGCTTGGACTCATAAACACAATCTTGAGTATGAGATTGACAATGACCAAGACACTAACTGAGATGGAAAAGCATCATGATATTGTATTCATCATCTACAAAAGTGACATCCAAGTACAATGTTATATAGAGATGGGTAGGTGCCTGTCTTTCTCTCTATGCATATGGGATTCTTGCAGCCTGCATGTCTTCAGCCCATCTTCTCTTATAAAGAGGCAGCATAGATATGATTGCAAATCTCAACACCCCTCCTCAATCACAACCAGAAGTACAAAGTGTGTAGAGGCTTCAGTAAAAGCAACACCTGCAAAGTGTGGGCACACCATAGACATGGCAAGACACCAAAGGTTGTCGTAGAAAAGGCTAAGTGTGGGTACCACAAACATGGTGGTCATCTAGAGGCTAAAATAGGAGCCTCACAAAGTGTATAGAGGCTATAGTACAAGGCTACATGAGGAGTTTACAAGCTTATGTGACAGGAGCATTTTGGGCTAGGCAATACAAGGCTAAAAAAGGTCAGTAAAAATTTGGGTCAAGGACCATTAGGCCCTTGTAGTTTTCGGCATTTCTTTTCGTATAGATCTTCAATTTATTGTAGGTCTTCTTGTTGATGTAGTCTAGCTTGCTCTTTTTGATCTTGTACTTATTTTTCACTTTGCTTGCAACTTCAATGTCCGCTTCAATGTCCAGTGCTTTGATCTTTTGGTCCTCTTCTTCTAGGTCCTCTTTGCTTGCAACAGTTGCATCAATCTTCATGTTCATGTCCCCCTCAAGCAAAGATATCATTATCTTTGAGGCAACGGAAATGATTGCAAACTTTTGCACTTTCATGTCTTCAAGGTCTTCAAATGGATACATTGATGGCATTTGGATATAGGCAGCTCCATGTCTTCCTATATGTATAGTAACATCTTCTATGTAGTGTAAATGGGCCATAAGATACATGTTACTCTTCATGAGAAGCACCCACTTAAAAATATTCATGTTTGGCATTGGAACTCAACTTCAAATCCTTGAATTTTTTGACCAACAAAAAGAGTTGAAACCTAATGTGTCAAAGGACACAAGAAGGTAGTGTGAAAACACACTATGCTTAGTGCTAACAAGCACTATCTTGATGGTTATGCTTCTTGTGTGCTAGCTTACAAATGCCTTATAATCTTCCTTTAACTCTTCCATATCTTTAGCAACCTCCAAGGAATGTAACTTAATGATTAAAATTACTGCGGATAACTCCAATGAGAAGAAATAGTGAGAAGATGAAGTACAAGAGGAGCTTGAGTTTGACTTGATGATCTTCAAAAAATCTTCACAACTCCCCTTTCTTGCTGATTTGATGCTAGGACAATAGATCAAAGTGGAAATGGGTTGCTCTAGGTGGCAGGAGAGAGAAAATGATGAGATTTTTGAGCTTTAGTGCTATGGCTTCCTGGATTAGGGTTTTGACCTAAGCCTGTTTTTTTTGCAAATATCAAGAGCTATACTTGATCATTTTTGAAAAAATTTCAATGGAAATGAAGATTATCTGATGCTCTATCAAATCCCTATACTAATCATCCAGTTCGCCCTATTGATTCATGACACGTAGAGCTGGAGAACGTGAACGGGTGTAATTTTAACAGTGATCACGAGTTTTCGTAATGTCACGCTAGTTGAGCAGTAATGTTGGTGTTTGATGTGCCACATAGAGAAGCCTTATGAGTCAAGAAATAAGTCCACAAAAGAAAGTGCAAAGGGATATGGCCTCTGTTGAGAGATCCAGGAGCTCCAAGGTGGGTATGTCCTGTAGGTCACAGTTACAAGCTATGGCAGTGACTGAGAATTTTGACAATGCTAAGCGTATGGTTGCTTGATGTCAATGATTGAGGTGACAACAAGAAGATTTGGAAGCATAAGAACACTTTTCTAGAAGAAAGCTCCAGGATATTTGACCTATGGAGTGAGATATAAGAGCCTCAAGCTGTCAGGGTGCTGCTGGCTATGGCTGCTGCCAATGAAGCTCAAGTGAAGGAAGACTTGAGAGATGAAGTCATGGGCTGGAACTGAGCTGACCAGAGTTGAAAAGGGACTAAGAGAGAGCAGAGAAGAGCTAAGCCAAGCTGAGCCATGCCAACTGGGCTCTGATACCATGTCAAAAGATGCAGGATCTAGAGCATGGCTATGGCAGATGGAACACAAAGAGAATGTTCATGATAACATAAGACTGAAGAGACCAACTGTTCCTCAAGTGAATTAGGTTCCAAGATGAAAGCTTGGACTCATGAACACAATCTTGAGTATGAGACTGAAAATGACCAAGACACTAATTGAGATGGAAAAGCATCATGATATTGTATTCATCATCTATGAAAGTGACATCCAAGTACAATGTTATATAGAGATGGGTAGGTGTAGTCTTCCTCTCTATGCATATGGGATTCCGGTAGCCTTCATGTCTTCAGCCCATCTGCTCTTACAAAGAGGCAGCATGGATGTGATTGCAAATCTCAACAGCTTTCATGTCTCCTTTGGGGATTCTGCCTAGAAGATCACCCATGGCAGACTTGTGCTTGCTAGAGGTGCCAAGGCTAGCAGCCTAGATCTATCCTCTTGTAGTTGATAGGTCCTTTGTTGGCCATGTCTTGTTGGTGGGTTCCATCCCACATGTATCTCTTTGGCATGCCCGTTTGGGCCATATGTCTTTGAAGGGAACTAAAAGGCTTTATGGCTTGTAGTACTTACCGCCCCTTGACTATTCATGTTTTGATTCATGTGAGCATTGTCTTTATGGTAGACAGACTAGAAATATGCATAAGAAATCTGGTAGGACATGCATGGGTGAGCCCTTGGCATTGGTACATTTGTATGTCTGTGCGCTCATGCCCTGTTAGTCTATGGGTGGTGTAAAGTATTTTGTGACATTTATTGATGATTTTTTCCGTAAAGTTTGGGCTTATCCCATTAAGCTTAAGTCAGATGTCTTGGATGTATTTCAGAGATAGCTTGCATGGTTGAGAACCAGACTAGGCATAGGCTGAAATGCCTTCGGACTAAAAATGGGGGAGAATATGTGTCATGTGCCTTTGAGTAGCTACGTGATGAGAGGGGTATTAAGTGTTAGTTGGCCGCCCCTTATACCCCACCCCAAAATGGTTTGGCTAAGTGGATGAATAGAGCCATCTAGGAGAATATACATAGTATGCTTAGCCATGCAGGCCTACACAGAGATTTTGGACTGAGGTAGTCACTACAGCTATGCATATCAAAAAATAGATCACCTTTCACTGGTTTGGATTTCTAGGTTGCAGAGGAGATATGGATTGGGAAACCTCCGTCTTATGCGCATCTACGTGTCTTTGGATGTGAGGCATTCTGCCATGTGCCCAAGGACAAGCATAGTAAATTGGATCCTAAGAATGTCAAATGCATTTTCCTTGGCTATGGAGATGCATGCAAGATGGGTTACTACCTCTAGGATCTGCAGGCGTGGAAAGTCATCCGCAGCCATGATGTA
Source organism: Lygodium microphyllum (assembly GCF_053477565.2). Taxonomy (NCBI): domain Eukaryota; kingdom Viridiplantae; phylum Streptophyta; class Polypodiopsida; order Schizaeales; family Lygodiaceae; genus Lygodium; species Lygodium microphyllum. The sequence continues at coordinate 127,891,413 of NC_141146.1, forward strand.
GTCTTCCATGAAGACAAGATGCATAGGCAGCCTGAGAAGGTGGTAGAGATACATAGGGTTATATTCTAGGAGAGGAGCCACATGCTCTAGTGCAGCCTGCACAACCAGATGGTTAGCCTATAGCAACAGTTGGTACACATGGCCAGGGTGTTGGACAGGCAGGAGAGCCTACTGTGAGACATCAATCTACTAGAGATAGACGTCCACTTGATAGATTTGAGCCCTTGATGCATTATTTCTTGGTTATAGATATAGGAGAGCCTCTCACTTATGGACTCCTTGCATAAGAATATGACTTGGGATTTGATTTCCTTGCTTGTAGAGGCAAGAAGACTATGCCATGCTAATGGATGTGCAAACTAAAAAGTACCCCTGGACCCCCCAAGCTGGCTTATAAGGCAAGACTTGTTGCTAAGGGTTTTAAACAAGAGCATGGAGTTGACTTTGATGAAGTCTTTTCTCATGTGGTCAAGATGACCACCCTTTGCTTGGTTTTGGCCTTAGTTGTGCAACTTGACTTGGATATGTATCAGATGGATGTCAAGATTCCATTCTTGCACGGGGATTTTCATGATGAGATTTACATGGAGCAGCCTAAGGGCTTTGCAGAACCTAGCAGGGAGCACCTAGTGTGCAAGCTGAAGAAAAGTCTTTATGGCTTCAACCAGGCACCTAGGGAGTGGTATCATAAGTTTGATGCCTTTATGCAATGACAGGGCTATAACAAGAGTGCTATGGATCTGTGTCTTTACACGAAGAAAGCTTGTGATGGCTCATTGCTTATTTTGGTAATTTATGTGGATGATATACTGATAGGAGGGAAAGCTCACGATGAGTTGGATGCTCTTAAATATTAGTTGAAGAAGAGCTTCGAGATGAAGGATTTGGGACATGCCTCTCACATTCTTGGTATGCGCATTAAGCACGATAGGCATTAGGGACTACTTTACCTCTCACAGAGGGAGTACATTTATAAAGTCCTTGAGCATTTCTACATGCAGGATGTGAAGCCTATTGGCTATCCATTGCCTTCTTATGTGAAGGTTTCACAGGCTGATTGTCTATAGACAAATGAACAGAGGGCCAAATAGCCAAGACCCCTTATTCATCAGCTGCTGTGGGTAGTTTGATGTATGCCATGATAGCTAGTCGTCTTGATATTGCCTTTGCAGTTGGTGTTGTGGCACACTATATGGCTACACCTGGCAGGAAACATTAGGATGTTGCGAAGGATATCATGAGGTACCTAAAAGGCACAAAGATATGTATATTTGCTATGACAGCCAAGATACAAGAGTTGTGGGGTACACAGACTCCGATTATGCAAGACATGCAGATAGTAGGAAGTCCACTTCTGGCTATGTATTCACCTATGCTAGTGGTGATGTCTCTTGGATGTCCAGGGTTGAGAAGTGTACAACTCTCTCTACCACTGAGGTCGAGTATGTTGCATCCATCGAGACCTGCAAGGAGGCCATATGGTTAGGCTGTTTGGTTCATGACCTTGGGATTGATGTTATACCTACGCTGCATTCGGATTCTATGAGTACTATTTAGCTAGCCAAGAATCTGGTCTTCCATGTGAAGACAAAACACATTGAGATGATGTATCACGTCATACGTGGGGTTGTAGAGGACAGGGCTATTGACCTTGTCAAGATCTCCATTGATGAAAATCCTATAGATCTGCTCACGAAAAGCCTCACTACTGAGCACTTTGCCTTCCTCAAGAGATTGATGGGTGTTGGATGAGATGACGTTTTTCTTTATCTTGTTGTACAAGTGTACATTGTACTATCTTTTCTTTTTTCTTTTCACTCCTCAGTGGGGTAGATTCGCCTTTAAGTGGGAGTTTGTTGGGGATAAAGGCACCTCCACCTAGCTGCATGTGTATTACTACACTGACAATACCCGCCACTGCACACTGTAGGTGGCGGATGCCCATCACCGCCACTTTATTCTTTATTCTTTTAGTGACAGTTTGAATAAAGGAAGGCCCAGTCACACATTGTGACTGTTGGAGTTCCCATTTGATCTCTCTCTCTTTCTTGCTCTTGCTCTTCCAAGCAAGCTTCGATCCTTCTCCCCTTTCAGTATACACTCCTATATAGATTTTCTGAAGATAGGAAGTCATGGAAGTCTCCAAAGTAGATTGAACACCAGAAACTAGCTATGAAAGCATAGATCTAGAAAGTATTGTTTGTAAAGAAGGAGGAATCTACGGATCTAGTTGTCCTTCCCGTTGCGCTGCAAAGAGGTTGGTACAAGACAAGAATGAGGAAAGGAAGCTACTAGACACTTCAGATCGGAATTTGTAGTATCGGATTAGAAGGACCCTATGTGCGACAATTCTTTCAAATGATTTTGACAGGGGGTACATCTGCTAGATCTGAATTGACTTTCATAGGAGAAGGAACTGAAGGAGGAGACAATTGCAAAAGTGGAATAGGATCAGATACAGAAATGCCACCCAGCGAAGGTGCCAAATGAATGATCTTCTGTAGGAAAACCCCATAGGAAACAGTACTGAGATGACCTTTCGTGACACGCTGAAAATGTTGATCCATTTTAGCCAATAAAAAGGTTATCCGATTAAGCCGTTACCCCTTCCAAGATTCTGATAAAGACCATGAAGCGTTCTCAAGACAAACACTTTGATGTAGGCTTGCCTAAAGCGATCTTGGAGGAATTGGCATAATTGCTTCCATAAGGGAGAGGAAATATGTGCCATTGATACTCCTAAACTAGTGATAACCTTATTTTCTACCAAAGGAGTAGAGGTTTCCTTTTGCAACAAGGCAAGGATCTCTACATTGGATAATAAATGATTACCACTAGGCATAGGGGAAGCTACAAAAGGTAGGAATAAGGCATCATTAACAATACCAGGAGATAAACAAAATCGACGGCCATAAACCAAGCCTGAAAGCTTCTTGTAAGTCTCCAAAATGAGTAACAGAGCTTCGCATCCACCACTAGAGGGAACCTCAAGGCCACAAAGGGAGATGAAGGCCAGCCTTTCTAATGTAGATAGCATCCAAAGGAAGAGAATAATCATGGGTTGGTAACTGTACATGCTGAATCACAAGAGCGAGGGAGTGTAAGAAGATGCCATTTAGACCACACTGGATTACCCACACACACAAAACCAAGAAAACGAGGAAGTATTCCTGCAAGACCCGCACATATCACTACTTAGATAGATAACAAGGGAACAAAACAACAACAACAATGACTAGACTAGACCAGACCTTCCTAAGCATTCCACATCCTAAACGAAAAATTTGACATGACCTACATGCATATGCAACTGAAGCTTCATGCTATGCATACATACATGTATCTGAAAACCCTGTAATAATCAAACATTCAAAAGAAAAGAAAATACCACACATACCGTATCCTAGATACAATACAGAAATCAAGATTAAACCATAGACTCCGACCATCATAATAAATATAGACAGACAAGATCTTTGTCTCCGACCAAAAACCCCAATCCCCAAAGTGTAAGGCGTATACCTATGGTGTGGTGAAGTGGGTGAGTGAAAACTCCATGACTCATTTTTATTAGATGACCAATCAAGCATAGTTCATTATTAAATTATATCCATTAATGCATGGTGAGTCGTATTCGTATCACAACCCCTACTTAAAATGACTTGATTGGATTGGACTGAGGGTCTCTACAAATGCAAGTTATTTTTAAAAAAATTTAGATTATATGTGGAGCAAAAAGTGCATGCATGCGTGACTTTTGGGGGTTCATCATTATTTACAAATTAAATTTGTGTATAGCACGTGTACACGTACACTGTGATGTATTTTAAATTACAAAAATTAAGTGGATTATGGTGCTATGTTCTTGTGCAACAGTGGGGTTCCTTTTATAAATCAACAGCCGGTTCTTTTTAATTAGAAACTTATCAGGTGCATTTGTAATATACTAGTTCTCACATCAAGTCAAATAACTAGAAATTTATGAATTACACCATGTTTGTAAAGAAATACACCATGTTTGCAAGGAAGCCATAGCCAAGGTAGCTAGGCATGAAATAGTATTGCCATGGAAGGCTGAGAATCATAGATGTAAGCTGCAACATGAATACTCACCTCATGTCAAGGTGGGACATGGTATGCACCCCATATCTTTGTGGCTAAGAGCATGCACCCTCTTAGTTGGTGGGAAGAAGGAACCTCAAAGCATGTATTGCTTGAAAATGGCAAAAAGATCCCCCACAAGTTACATCTCCACCTTTTATACTTAACCTTAACCTACTCTAAATTAAGGTGACTTATGTTTTATTACAAGTCACCCCGACCTAAAAGAGCTTTGTCCTCAAAGTTGAATTGGGAACAAATAACAAGGATGATTACAAAGATAGCTTGAAGTATTAGGAATCGTGCTGAAATAAGGCTCCATGTTGATGAAGTTCAAAGAAGTTGATGAAGATGGACCACATAAATGGAACAGACTGATGTAAACTGTCCGAAACAAGCTGCAGTACGAAATTGGCCATATCTCTAATTAGAAGTGGCCGATTTCCATATGTGAGATATAGAAATGTAGAGGAAAACATGTAGTATCCAGCCATGCCTTCAAAATCAAATTTTGATGCCAATAAGACAATTTACTTTCTGATAAAAATTTAATACAAAAAGCTATTTACTGCCCTGTTTATGAATTGTCCTCTTGCTTAAGCCATGGAAATTGTTCCAAATATGATGCTTGTTGCCATGAAGACTTTTGAATAGGCAAACCCTTCCATTTGATAAGGTATCCCACAAGAATACGGTTCCTTAGAACCTTCTCCCACTTGCCAATAATCTTTTTGGGCTCATAGATGATCAAACCATTATCATCCAAGGGCGGTAGATCTTCAAGAACTTGAATTTGAGGTGCCACATACTTTTTAAGCTGAGACATATAAAAGAAATTAAGGATTCTTGTGGTTGAATGTAAGTCTAGTTGATAAGCGAGATCCCCAACTCACTTGATAATACAATAAGGACCATAAAACCTATGAGCAAGTTTGTTGTGTCCTCCTTTAAGAGAAGCATAATGTGACTTGGGAACCTTCAAGAATACCCATTCATTTTTCTCAATCTCCATATGTCTTCTTTTCTCATCCGCATAAACCTTCATTGTCTCTTGAGCTTTATGAATGTTTCCCTTGCATTGCTTCATAAGGGCCTTCATATTTTCCAACTCCTCACATGCTTGTGGATTTATATCTTCATGAAACAATGTGGAAGGTACTTGTACTTTGTAACCATATAATGTGTCTCATGGCAAAAGTGCCTCAAATAAACTTCTAGCCATTTGTTAACTCTTTCAATTTTCTCATCCATTTGTCGGTGATATGCGGTACCAGGAGTCAAAAGAGTACCCATTGAAGAGAACAAACTCCTCCAAAATCTGCCCATAAACTTAGTGTCATGATCGGACACAATCTTCATTGGCAAACCATGAAGCTTGAAAATATATTCCATGAATTGTTGAGCCACTTGCTTGGCTATAAATTGGGCCTTAGTAGGGATGAAATGGGATGATTTAGTCAACCAATCAACTACCACATAAATGCTATTCCACCCATGCTTAGTTGTAGGCAATCCTACAATAAAATCCATAGAGGTATCAATCCATTTGCCTTGAGGAATAGGGAGTGGTCGGGTAGAAGAGATGAGGCTTTATTTTGTTGACACAGAAGACATTGCATCACATAGTCCTTGACATCACGCCAAATGCCCTTCCAATAGAAGCTCTTATGGATGTTGTCAAATGTTTTGAACAGCCTATGATGTCCCGCTAAAGTTGAAGAATGCATCTCATGAAAAATACGGTCTTTGAAAGAGGATTGTGGTATCAAGTAGACTCTACCATGATACCATAAAAGACCGTTGTGCCAATTGAAATTGGGATACTCTTCTCGTTTTTCTTGCTGAAATTCCTTCATCATCTTTGATGCTTGCTCATCAAGAAAATATTCTTCTTGGATGTCATGAATCCAATCCTTATGTCTAATTGAAATTGAAGATAAAGAACATGTCCACATACGTGATAAAGTATCCGCCACAACATTATCTTTTTCAGCCATGTAGGATATTTCAAAAGCATAGCTTTGAAGAGTAGCTAGCCACCTCCTTTGTTTAGGGGACAAATTTGGTTGAGAAAGGAAGTATTTCAACACATTATGATCGGTCTTCACCTTGAAATGGCTGCCATATATATAGTGATGCCACTTTTCGATAGCATGCAAAATTTCCAATATGTCTTGTTCATAGACATGTAGTTGATGCTCATTGTCATCAAGCTTGCGACTTTTATATAGGCTATAACTCCATGGTCTTGATTCAAAAAAGCCCCAACTCCTCTTCCACTAGCATCCGCACATATAATTAATTCCTTAGAGAAATCTAGGCATACAAGAATAGGTGTTGAAACTAATAGAGATTTTAGCTCATTCAAGCTCTTGTTGGTTATGGGGGCCCAAAGGAAAGCCTCTTTTTTCAACCTAATAGTCAAAGAAGCTGCCACATGAGCATATTTTTTTATAAACCTCCTATAGAATGAAGATAATCCAAGGAAACCTCTCAAGGAAGTAGAATTTGTAGAACTAGGCCACTCTTTGACACATTTCACCTTATTATGATCCACACGAATGCCATATTCTCCCACAATGTGACCCAAGTATTCCACTTCATCTTCCATAAAAGAACAATTTGACATTTTGGCAAAGAGTGTGTCTCTTCGTAATGTGTCAAAGACCTCTCACACATGCATTAAATGCTCATCCTTGGATTTGCTATAAATGAGGATATCATCAAAGAATACAAGGATTGTTTTGAACAAGAAAGGTTGCTATAAATGAGGATATCATCAAAGAATACAAGGATTGTTTTGAATAAGAAAGGTTGCAATAACTTATTTATAAGTGCTTGAAAAGTAGTGAGCGCATTTGAAAGCCCAAATGGCATGACCAAGAAGTGATATAACCCTCTTTCAGTCCCAAAGGTTGTTTTATCCCTTCCTTCATTTGAATTTGATGATAGCCTGAACAAAGATCAATATTGGTGAAGACCTTTGCATCTTTGAGCTCATCCAAGAGGTCATCAATGCGAGGAATCGGGTATCTATTCTTCACCGTGGACTTGTTAAGCTCCCTATAATCAATGCACATGTAAAAAGATCCATCTTTCTTCTTAACCAAGAGCACAGGAGAGGCAAACGGAGATTGACTTCGCTGAATTAAACCCATTTGCAACAACTCTTTAACTTGTCTTTCCACTTCTTCCCTTTCAAACTTTGACAAGCGATAGGGAGGTTTGTTGATGGGTTTTGTGTTGGGCAGCAAGTCAATAGGGTGGTCTACCTCTCTCTTTGGAGGCAAAGATGATGGTTGCTGAAATAAATCTTTGTATTCCTCCAATGGCTCTTCCATTCGTGGATCCTTTTGCTTTGAAGAAGATGATGGCTTATTTGGTGACTACTCTTCATCCACTTTTGCAAGAAGCAAAAGAGTGAATATGCATGACCGTGCATTGATTTCTTTACGCATCTTTTTCATAGAGATGAGTTCCATTTTTTTTTTGACCAATGCCCTTCGATATTATAGGCCATTTCATTGGAATTCCATCAACATGTTTTGCAAGTCCAAAGAAAAATTTCCAATGGTTTTCAACCAATCGCAGCCAATGACAATATCTATGGAACCCATTTCCAAAGTGATCAAGTCCACTTTCATAATACATGAAGGAGATAGGGTAATAGGAGTGTGGAGGCATACTTGATTCATAAGCTCCATTAGCAACTTGAATCTTCAACGGTACTTACATTTGTTGAGAAAGCAATCTCAACCCATGCAAAGATTTGGTATTAATGAAGCTATGGGTGTTGCTCGTATCAATCAAAATGTGAACTTTTCTACCATTGCTCAGTCCCTCAAGTCTAAGTGTATTTTCTCCTTTACAACCGGTCCATGTATCATGAGAAATTGCACATAAAGAACCACCCAGATCAAAAGGAAAACTGTCCACAATATCATAAAATTCATCATTATTGTATTCATCTTCACCATGCATTTCTTCAACCATAGGGTTTGCTTCTACCTGAAATACATTCTCCTCTTCATTTTTATCCTCATCCGGCTCATCGATGATGACAAAGTTAAGCTTGCTATTTTTGGATTTACATTTCAATCTATGGACTTGTGTCCACTTTTTGTTACACTTGAAGCATAACCCTTTTGCCCTCATGTCTCTAATTTGTTCATTTGAAAGAACTTTGCTGTAAGTGCTATTCTGAGATCCCTTTTGTGCATTTTCAACCCTTGCAAAGCTGTGTTTTTCTTCATCCATTGGTCTATAACCATTTCCCCCACTTAGTTTTGATCCATAGACTGTTGGATATGTAGGCAACTTGCTGTAATTACTACTATAGGTACTAGTCCCCTTGCCTTCTTTCCTAGAAATATCCCTTTGCTGGCTGAAATGTGCTCCAACCCTTGAAGACTAATTAGGTAATGAATACCCTACACTTTTTGGCTGAATCCCCATTGATTCTCTTCTATATTTCTGCCCATACATTTCAGCATATAAAATGGCTTCATGAATTGTCTTGGGTTGCATTGCACCTACTTCCGAAGAGAGGGTTGAATCTAGACCAAAGATATATTTGTTTAACTTGGCCAAATCATCAATCCCTTCAATGTACATAGAATCCCTTCAATGTACATAGAAAGATTAAGGAACATATTAGAGTAATCATGAACGAACATGCTTCATTGTTGAAGACCATACCATCTTCTTTGCAATCTTTCTTTTTCCATTTAAGAGACAAACATTTCCAACATTGCCTTCTTAAAATCCTCCCAAGAAGCAACATTGTGACCAACTCTTTGCATATATCTCCACCATGTATGTGCGTAGCCTTCAAGATGGAGTGCTGCAAAATAGATATCGGCTTCATCATAGTGAGGAAAAAGTGTGAAGTACATCTCTAATTTGTTTACCCATTCTTTCCACTCCGTTGGAGATACATTGAATCATTGAATCTCTTCCAAAAGAGTTTGGTCTAGGATTATTACCACCATGATTCGGTTGTCCCAAACCAAAAGAATGATGCTATCCATTACTGGACTGACCATAAAATGACTTTTGTTGGTGATATCATGAAATGACCTTCTTTTATCAAATCTTCCACTCTTATCATGAAAGTCTAATTCTTTTTTTTTAAATTGTAGATTGTGAGGGAAAAGATTTGTAGAAGGGGTCACATCCATGAAACTCCTCATTCTCTTCTCTTATGTCCTCCTTTTCTTCATAAGTAGCCTCATGTCTTGGATTTAATTGAGGATGGGCATGGTGCTTTGATGATATTGGTGGTTGGTAATGAGTACTCCTCAATGTGGATGGCTCTCCTTTCTCAAAGGTTGACATAATAGGTTGATCAATCCCCTTTCCTTTCATATTGGAGGGCTGGGCTGAAGTATTTTCAATATGAATAGTGGGTTCATTTGGTGTAAAGAATGTGGTTTGAGTCTTCAAATCCTTGATAGCTACTACTACATCCTCAAATCCACTCTTCATGAACTTGACCAGCTGCTGCTGAAGTCCTTCAACCACTTTTTTAGATGTGTTCTCAATCTTTCCCAAATATTTTTAAAGTTATTCATATTGATCATGCATCCCAATGTTCAACAAACACATCTCTCTTGAAAGCATGTGATCTTCAAAAGGTTCATGAGACAAGGGATTTCCATCATTACCCAATAGTGCACTATGAGCATTACCAACGCTTACATCATCATCTTATTGGCCATGATTGAGGGATTCATTAGTATTTTTTTAAATTTTTTATGCATTCTCTGATATCTTCTTGAATGGTCTCCATGACTTGATCTTTTCTCTTGTGTTTGGCCATTAAGGATAGGTGCTCTCAAAACGACTATGGAGAAGAAAACTGTCAATAACTTGCTTACTACTGCACCAATGCCAATGGTTTATTGATCCAAACAAATCTTACATATCAGGGATACTCTAGATTTTTCAATATCTCAGCTTGCAATATGATATATGGGTAAAATGAACTCAAACAGTGCACCCCTGTCAGCTTGTCTAGGTGCAGTCCACTAGACCCCCTATCAGAAAATTGGCCACAACTTTTGCTTCTAATTTCCAATTACTAAAATTTTTGATTCAAATGAAAGCTTAACATCTCCTCTTCAAATCAAGCTATCAGGATCCAAAATTAGATCATTATAAAATTTTATGTAATAGAAACTGTGTACCTATCCAGTGAATTCCTGCAACCTATTAACACCCTGTGTAGAGGCCTTGTTTCACCCTAAAATGAGTCCTATATTACTTGTAGACCTCCAAAGCAATTAATAGACCTGTGATAGGGTGTAAGGCACCTGTAAGTATCCAATAAAAACCTGCAACTATTAGGTACATGTTAGAAAGACGTATATATCTGCCCAAAGATGTCACAAACTGCCCTGTTTGGTACCCGTAGTCTTCAAATCTTCATACACTCTTTTCCAAGTGGTCTTCCATGGTCCACCACCTGTGGTGAGGGATAAAATAGTAGGAGGGGCACCTAAATGGGCTCTGAAACTTCAGAAGGTGTGCAAAGTTCCTTCTGGGCCAAGTTGTGCACCCCTACGCAGTCTTAAATAGCAAGGGAGGGTCACCTCTCTTTTGTCTTGCTATCTCGTTTCGCTTCGACCTTTTTCCTCAGTCGGAATATACATGGCAGAGCTAGTATTCTATCAATCAAAGTATGATATGCATGGCTGAATCAAAATCTTACCATTTCATGATATGCAAGAACAAAATGGAATAGGACTAAATTGAAATGGATATGGGTAAGGAATACCTACAGCAGTGACTCACTGCTTTACAATTCTATTCCACTTACCGATTGATTCTTATTTTCAGCCATATTGCATTCAATCACATCGAGCAATTCAGGGTTAGGATTAGCACAATTTTTCCAACAAATGGAAGGAATTAGCAACAATTGGCTACTGATTTTTATTGGGTAAGATGAAAAGAATTTAGCATGACATAATTCAGCCCTAAGTTGGGTCTATATGCAATCAAATGGTAATTCTTAAATGATATTACTCTTATTTATCCATTTTCAAAAAAATGGATGGCTTAAGCAACTGGATTTTAAAGGGATTAAGAGCAAAATTAAGAAATACCTATTGTATTGTTGAAGTAGATGATTATGGAAGCTCCAGTACCCGTATGAGACATGAAATACTTGAACTCCCACTTGATGTAGCCAAGAATATCCTCAAATTACAATCCCCATAATGAATATGTAGCTCATTGACTCCAATTTCTCTTCAAGAAAGATCCAATATCCAAAAGCTTGATAAAAGTGATCTTGTAGCCTAAATTTGGCTTGAAATTTGAAAAGGAATCAATAATGAGCATCCAAAAGGGTAGAAGACTTCAATCATTGATGGAGGACTCTTCCATTGTAGCACATAAGCTTGCATCTACTGCCCATACACTTGCAATGCCAAGAAGAAGCCCTATTCTTGCAATATTGATACAAGACCATGAATTCTTGATATAATCTTGTACACAGAAGCTTTATGATGCATCAAGAACCAAAAGCCCCATGATAACATGCTTCAAAGATAAAAAATTCTGAGAATTCAAGTGATGGCCCTGTTTTGACTCAGTTCAAGAGTAGAAGTGCTATAATCTTGCAAGAAATCTTCAATGTTGGTTCAATGAGTGCTAAAGAAGTTCAAGGATGCTTGTTAGAATAAAAGTCCTTTGACACTTTGAAGAAATTTTAGAAAAAACTCATTGCTGTCATAAATTTTCCATAGCCAGGGTTTGGAAGGTCAAGAATGATCAAGAGAGTGGAAATAAAATTGAATACTTGTTGAAATGCTTGAGTAATCCATATTGAAGCTTGCAATAGCCATAGCCAAGCTTAATGGTTGAATTTTTCGTGGAGTAGAAGAGGCTGGAAATCAGCGCAATTTGCACAAAATGCTCCTCTTTTTCTGGATGATCAAGATTGCTTAAGCTAAGCAATAGACTGCTCTACATAAAGCTTGTGGCATAAAGAATCAAGCCCTGGTGTCTCATCAGGAGTAATGACCATTGGAAGAAGATTTAAGTAGTAGAAGTTATGGATTCTTGGAGAAAAGCTTGAGAAGAGGAGAGAGAAAGTCTGCTTCTCAAAAGTAACTCTTCTTTTACCTCATTTAGTCACTGTAGGTTATCCTTTTGTCCAAGAAAACTCCAAAATGACTTCCAAATGGACCATGACCTGCTAAAATGGCCTTGAGCCCGCCATTTTTCCTTTAGACTCCTTCAAATTTCACCAACTTAGTCCTGCCTTGTTGAAGAATACTTCCAGTAGTCACGGTTTCCTGTAACCAAATCTTGGTACCCCAGTTAACTGGTTCCTGTCCCTGTGACTAAATTCTCCAAGAAAATGACTCTTCTCATGGATCAAAGGTCCATGCTCTGATACCAATGTAATATACTAGTTCTCACAGCAAGTCAAATAACTAGAAATTTATGAATTACACCATGCTTACAAAGAAATAAAAGAAATACACCATGTTTTCAAGGAAGCCATATCCAAGGTAGCTAGGCATGAAATAGTATTGCCATGGAAGGATGAGAATCATAGATGTAAGCTGCAACATGAATACTCACCTCATGTCAAGGTGGGACATGGTATGCACCCCATATCTTGGTGGCTAAGAGCATGCACCCTCTTAGTTGGTGGGAGGAAGGAACCTCAAAGCATGTATTGCTTGAAAATGGCAAAAAGATCCCCCACAAGTTACATCTCCACCTTTTATACTTAACCCTAGCCTACTCTAAACTAAGTGACTTATGCTTTATTACAACATTCTGTTTATTTTGTGGGTGTGCAACTACCAATTGATTTTTAATTACAATTATATATGTGTTATGGTGCATGTGAAGGAGGGAAAAAGAAAAAGAACCTGGCGGTGTGTGGACACCCGCAAGGTCTGATGCGCAAAATCCCACTTCTAAACAAATAGTGGAATAGAACAATCCTCCTACGAAAACAACAAGGTGACTAAGGGGCAGTCGGCCCCCCTATAAGGTATGAAAAACCAAAATAAAAAGAATGGGAACAAGAAAGGTTTGCCATGTGGGTGATTATGTGTTGGGGTTTTGTTTTCATTTTTTTAAAATATTTGTGGTTACGTGTTTTAAGTTGGGTTTTTTTTTTGGTTTTGGTTATTTTTTATTTTTATTAGTACACACACACACACACATGAATGTGAGTAACCAAATGGCCACAAAAATATTGGGAATATAAAAAAGAATTTTGTAAGGATTTTTATGCATTTAAATAGCCATTCGTGTAGATTTTCTCAAAATTTCCAACCATTTTCTCATTGTTTAAGTTGTTTTTTCAAATAAATAATTCCCAATATATTTTTTATTTCTAATATATTTTTGGCTATTCATAATCATGATGGACATTTGTTTAGATTTTTTTCTTTTTTTTTACATTTGTTTAGATTTTTTTACATTTTATTAGATTTTTATGACATGTTGAAGTTTTTTGAATTTGTTTTCTATTTTTATATTTTTATGGGCAATTTTGCAATTGATTGAAAATTAACAAAATTTTAAGCCAATTTTTTAATGTAAATTTTCCATTTGATTTAATTTTTAAATAATTTTTGGATGATTTTTTAATGTACTTATGGTTTTTTAAAATTTGAAAAGTATCGAGAATAGGGTACTTGGCCACAGATTGTGTTTTGCTACATGTGAACAGCTGCAAGTTCACCACCACACGAAAAAACCGTGCATGTGTTCTCGCATGCGTGAACAATCGCTATCATGATGAACATCCACACAAACATGAAAATGCGCACGCGAAAGGCACCTTAGTAGATGGCATGCAGACATCACATGTTGAATAAGATAGTCACGCGCCGGAAAATGTACATGGGTAGGATAAAAACAAAAATAGGGGGGGGGGGGGGGGATAGGTGGGTTGTTTTCTTTTTATAAATATGTATATATCTATAAAGGGAGTGAGGCTAAGGGTAATTTGTGTGTTGGGGGGAATTAATGGGGGAGGTCAATAGGGTGGGCCAGCGGGGGAGTTGGATTGGCGGTCAAGCGGGGGACATAAAGGGGAGGAAGGGTGGCCAAAGGGGGGGGGGGATCAACAGGTTGGCGGGTGAGCAGTTGGGGGAGGCGCACGTGTTGGAGGAAGGTGGGTATCTTGGAGAGTGTGGGCATTAGGGTAGACCAACGCCGAGGTGGGGGGTATCAACAAGTTGGAGGGCAGGCCATTGGAGGAGGCACGGGCATTGGAGGAAGGTTGATACCATGGAGGACGTAGGCGGCGTGGCAAACCAACACCGAGGTGGGGGGAGTACCAACAAGTTGGCGAACGGGCGATTTGAGGAGGTGCGGGTGTTGGAGGAAGGTGGGTACCGTGGAGGCCATGGGCGACAGGGCAAACTTGTGGGGCGTGGTGAACCAACGGCGGAGTGGCAAACCAATGGGCGTGGCAGCGAGCAAGAACCATGGCATCAATGAACCAGTGGGTGTGGCAGCGGGCGAGAACCATAGCAACAACAAGGGAGAGGATGGGAAAAGGAGGGAGGGGAGGGGAGGAAGGAGGGAAGTGGGAGGAGAAGGGTGAGAAAAGGAGGAGGAAGGGAAAAGGAGGGAGGGAGGGAGGAAGAAGAAGAAGGTGGGGGCTGGGAAAGAAGAAGGCGAGGAAGGGGAGGAGATGGGGGAGAAGGAGGGAGGAGGAGGAAATGGTGGAGGAGATGGATGAGAAGGGGTGAAAGAGGAGACGCAGAAGAGAGAGAGAGAGAGAGGGAGGGATGTTTTTTTTTAATTTTTTTAATGATTATGTGGTTTTTTAAAAACTATGAGTGTTTTTTTGTTTGAAAAGAATAGAAAAGCGTACTACCCCGTCCCACATGTACTAACACAAGGGGTAAAAAAATTTGCATTGACGGAAACCACCAAGGACGAATGAGAATCTACGTGACGAAACACCATGCCATGAAGACTGGAAATGTGTGTCAAGGCGAAAACTGGCCAGTGACGCGACACGCAGGGGATGAAAATGCCAAAATTAAACAGAAAAATAAATTCAAAGAGATCCGAGCATCAAATGAAGATGCCGTAAAAAAACAAAATTAGGTAGGATGATAGAGGGAATGACATGGACAATGCATTTGGTGTGTTTGGCAACAAAAAGAGGGGTTCACATGGAAAAATATAAAAAGTTAAGCACAAAAAGTCACATGAAATTTATTTGTGTAAAATCCATTAGGTGGAACGAAATGCAAAAAGAAAGAACATCGTCCATAAGGAGAAGGAAGACGTGTATCATGTCAAAACACAGTTTTGATGAGAATAGGACATGTTCATATGGAAAAAATAGTAAAAACACACCCGAAAATCAGAACAACAATCCATAAGTCAAAATATGGGGCAACAAAAAGGAAATTTTTTTGAGAAATTGTGAAAAATAGGGATATTAGATCAAAATACAATTCCGGTGCAAGAAAGGTGCATTTACATGGAAAAGACAGTAAAAATGAGCACCAAAATACACATAAAAATTTATAACACAAAATTGGTAGGCTAAAACATGATGAAGAAAAAAGAAAAAGTGTGCAAGGGAGCAAGCCAAACAAGGCTATCTAATCAGAGTCGAATTCTGGGGAGATTAGGACAAGTGCACATGGAAAAAGAGCAAAAATCACACACGAGAGTTCCTGAAAACATGTTAAAATTAATAACGGACAAATCGTACATCGGAATGATGAGCAATAAAAAGAAAAAAGGTAAAGGGGAAGGTCTAGGTTGGGGCTATCTCATCAGATCATTGTTTCAAAGTGAAAAAGATGCATTCACATGAAAATACTTTAATATTTATAGAAAATTCTTCAAAAATTAATAGATCATGAACAGTGACTTGAAACTAAAGAAAAGTGGCCATTTTCAAAGGGAAAAATAGGGTTGTAAAATCAGATTTAAATTTCGGTGGAACGGAGGATACATGCACATAGAAAAGTGACAAAACAAAAGATAAAGACACATGAACAAGGAACGGCCCCAAGGATGGGGTGAAAAGAGGACAAGTGGATGGGGAAGGAACCCCATGAAGGAAAAAATCAGGACATGGTATACATGAATGATCCGACAGGGGTGTTTTTCCATGAGGGTATGCGGCACAGATGTGCAGGGACGCATCCCCACAATTAAGACCTTAATAGATCGGGTTGACTAATCAAAAGGGGCCTAACACTTGACCCCATCATTCATACCCGTACATCCCTACAATTAAAACATGACATACACTTGTAAACAAAAGGGATAGGGTTAGAAGAACTTGTCTCGATTTGCAGATGGTCGAGTGAATTGTTGCTAACATGTGAAAGGTCATAGTCATCAGCACAGCAAGAGGTACCACAGCTTGCCACATCACACTCGTCTAGCATGGCAGGGACTATGCCACAGCACCCAAGGAGGTAGCATTGTCGATGAAGAGTTGGTTAAGTTGTTCATGGCAAAGTATACAACACTCAATCTCTACAGTCACTTATCTTGGAATGATAGATCAATTGCTCGCCCCATGACTCACATCACATGATGGGAAGGATTAAAACCCATATATAATGCCCGGTTTAGAAATTGACAAGAAGAATGGTTCAAGGGGAGTATGCCAATGTGCATAGTTGATGGTGCATTAATGCATTCCAACCCATCTGGCATAGGTGCAAGAAGGAAGGCCAGGGAGCCTTATCGTGCAGTGCACCAAATAGAGTGAGGCGTGTATTGATGATGGAGGAGGCTCGTGCCATGTGTGCATAGGAAAATGAGAATGTGCCTAACTCCAATTGTTGCAATGTCCCTCAAGTCTCACCTCTCAGTTGGTTGATGAAAGGAAATCAATCACGCTTAGTCCCCCCCTCTATCTCATGCTCTATTGATAAATATAGGAGGGCAATCCATTCTTCATACCCATTGATATAAGCCTCACTGCCACTTGTGCAAAAGTGATATGCCTTGTGCGCAATTGATAGTGCAATAGTGTATCCTACACTATGCCAGCATATGGTGCGAGAAGGAAGGCCAAGGAGCCTTATAGTGCCATGTACGAGAACAAATTTTGCTTTGTGCATTGAGAGGCCCATCCCTGCATGCAATTCTCCATTCACACATCTCACCTCCCTTTTGAATATAAAGAGCAAGGTCTGGTCACTCACCCCACCCTCTGTCTCATGCTCATTTTGATAAGTACAAAGGGCAGCCCATGCTCATATCCCCATTCGATTAGGATGAAAGCCCACATTACTCAAGGGTTGTCATCACTGAAGATCGGCTTCGTCTGGTTGATGATGTCAACTTGTATTAGATGATGAAGAGATGTATCTAGGGAGGAAGCTAACAAGTTTGGTACTTGGATTGTATATTGAAAACATCATCTCTACTATAGGAGTCAAAAGCACTGATAGAGTTGTAGAATACAACACACCAAGGGAGGTGCCTTTGGAATTTCTTCTGGAAGGGTTTTACTAATGATTCAGCTATGCTGGACTATAGGATGTTGTCAACTTTCCCACAGCAACCAACTTCCTGCCCAAAGGTGTTTGCCACCTTTTGTTGGAAGGAGGTATGTTATGACAGGGAATGACTTCCTTTTCTTCCATAACAGTTTTGTTTTTTTTCAATCTTTTCTTTTCTTTTCTCATTTTTTAAGATTTTTATATTTTTTTATCTTTTCTTTTCTCTATTTTAAAATTTTTGTTTTCTTTTTCCCTGCTCTTGAGGGTGTCTCCACCTTTTTTTGAAGAATAGGCCGACATGACAGGGTCTGAAGTCCTTATCTCCTATTATCGAGTATATATTTGTGTTTTTTCCTTTTGTTAAAAAAAAAAAAGAGAAGTATGGTAGGAATATCATGTATCAAAACCATCCTCACCACCTATATTAGATCAGATAGAAAGGGAGCAAAGGAGATGTGAGAGATGACTATGAGGGGCTAAAAGAATGAGGCCACCTCATCAAGACAAGAAGAAAAGCTATCAAGAGAAATAGGCAAAGCCTTACCAATCGACATGCAAGGAATGAAGGGACTATTGGCGGTGATTATTGGCATCCTAGGGAGGGTAATACTACTTGAGACGATAGCTATTAATCAGGAAGGGATCATCAGAAGCATCGATTTTTTGCACTTGATAAGAGCCATTAGGATTGACAGCAAATACTTTATAGGGACCCATCCATTGCTATTAAATCTTGCTTGGAAACTTGCCAAATATCGAGTCATAAGCAATGACTAAATCACATTCCTTAAACTCTCTACTTGATGAATCTATAATGATAAGCCTTTCTTCGAGCTTGTGTGGCTTCCATGCATTGTAGGGCCATCCTGTAGGATTCATCATCTCCCATGTGCTGCTCTTTGTTGATAGCCACACACAGAGAGGGTAATTCCAATTCAACAGGAAAGACAACTTCTATACCATACACCAACTAGGAAGGGGTCTATCCTGTAGCAACCTTATGGGAGGTTCTATATGCCCAGAGAGCCTTTGTAAGTCAATCATCCCAATCATGATGCTGTGTAGAAATTGTCCTTGTTAGGATTGAACAGAGAATGCGATTGGTATCTTCAACTAAGTTGTTGGCTCTGGGGTAGTAAGGTGTGGACTTGTGACGACGGATCTTGTACAACTCTATCAATTCTTTCATAATTTTGCTGAGGAAGTGAGTACCTATGTCAACACTGACTAGCTCTAGGGAACTGTGAAAATGGGTGATGATGTTCTCATATAGGAACAGGGCCACGATGTTGCCATCATCCTGCTTCATAGCTTTGGCTTCACATCACTTGGTAACATAATTTGTACATACCAAAAAGTATTTGTTTTGCTTTCTTCTGGTTGGTGGATTAATGGGGCCCACAAAGTCAATCCCCTACTTCTTGAATGGATTTAGGGGAAGGATGGGCTATAGTGGCATAGTGCTAGATTTGGTAGGCTTTCCCATCCCTTGACAAACATCACAACATTTGCAGTAGTCATAGGCATCCTTATGGAGGGTTGGCCACCAATATCCTATGAGCAAAAGCCTTTCTGGCTGTCACTTCTTGTGCAAAGTGTCATCCACCATAAGCCTCATCATGGGATGCTTTCAAAACTATTCAAATATCGTCTCCTACAATACATCTTCGCAACACTTCATCCTTGCCTTTCTTGTACATAGCACTGCCTAACATGGTATAAGAGACTAATTTCAATAGAGGCTTCTTCTTCTCACAGTGGCTAGAGATACCAAGAGGATACTATTGAGTAGCCAAGAGATTGGCTATGTCTACATGCCATGGGGTTACAATTTTGACCAAAAAAAGGGAAGCATCAAGAAGGTCAGGGTCATCCTATTCCTCTTCCTCACTCTGAGGGATCCTCAACAAATGATCAGCCAAGACACGGAAGCAACCTGGCTTAGTAACCACTTCAAAGTCAAACTCCTGAAATAGAAGGAGCCATCTTATCATTCTTCCCTTCACATTTGCTTTGTTCATCAAGAAGGATAGGGCCCTATCCTTCTTGATGCTAGGCAACCACCATTATTAGCTCTATCACTATGTAGTTTCGTTCTCTATCGGTTACTTTTTGGCTTGCATAGTAGATAGGTTGATCTAACTTTGAGGAGCCTTTTTGGCATAAGACTGCACCTAATCCTTCAATAGATGCATTGTTGGGGGTAAAGGCACCTCCACCGTGCCGCCCCGTGTATTACTACACTGACAGTACCCGCCACTGCACACTGCAGGTGGCGGGCGCCCGTCACGTCACTTTATTCTTTATTCTTTTAGTGACAGTTTGAATAAAGGAAGGCCCGGTCACACATTGTGACTGTTGGAGTTACCATTTCTTGTCTCTCTCTTTCTTGCTCTTGCTCTCCCGCCATAGCTCACGTGCAAGCTTCGATCCTTCTCACCTTTCAACTGGTATCAGAGCTTGGCATTCTCTTGCTCGAGCTCGACTCGGTGCTTCCCAACCTTCGCATCAACTCGCTTCACGCATTGGGTCTCCATCCCAGCAGCCATAGCCGACCTCTCGAGCTCCCGACTCTCCCCGGCTTCCCGAGCTCCATCCCGGCCTTCTTGAGCTTCATCAGGGCCTTGCCCTTGAGGTATTGCTTCAGCATTTGCAAGCATTTGAGTGTATTCTCAGTTTGAAACAGGGCAGGAACAAAGGGCAGCCACTCTTCTTGAGCTCCATAGCTCATATCTTCCCTCCCCTTTGCATTGGGCCTTCATGGCTTGGTATGTGCCTACCTTGGGCCATCATTGAGAGCCCCCCCACACTTAACATTCAGCCACGTGATTGGCGGCAGCACTCCAGGCCTCAACACGCTGAATATGGCACCCATTTTCAAACTTTGACCTCCACATTTTACAGCTGAATGCTTTGTTGCTCATGGAGCACTCATCACTGGCCTATTTGGAGGGCATTTGAGCCATTTTTGGATGTCATTTTGATGCTTTGGCTTGACATTGAAGTTGGGAGCTGATCATTCTCAGTTTTGAAACTGTCATTTACTGCATAACAGTGTTGAAAACAGGGCAACACCCCTGACACTGACATTTGTTGCTTATGCCTCATTCCATTGGAGCTATTTGATGCCTGTATGCAGTCTACTTCCTACCTGGATGTATTGGGGATGTATGCATTTGGTTTGACCATGATTTTGGCTTGAATTCGGGGCTGAAATCTACTATTTAGAATAGTAAATACATGCTGGAATAACAGTGGGCTGAAGGTACTTTACATGCTTTGGCACTTACCAACCGATACCGGATGTATGCTTTGAGCTTTGGCATGATGTCTTTGACATTTGGGGACAACTTAGAGCGATTTTAGCTTGAATACGGGGCTCAAATCTACTATTTAGAACAGTAAATACATGCTGGAATAACAGTGGGCTGAAGGTACTTTACATGCTTTGGCACTTACCTACCGATACCGGATGTATGCCTTGAGCTTTGGCATGATGTCTCTGACATTTGGGGACGACTTGGAGCATATGTATGAGATTATGGGATGCTTTTGAGCTTTGCATTAGCTCCGTCTTCACTGGAATTTGGACCGACTTGGCATGCTCGTGGACTGCCTATGCCTCATGTCTCTGCTTGACAGTTAGGCTTTTGCATTACATGCTTTGGTTCATGCCATATGCTATTTTGGTTCATGTATGCCATACCGACATTTGGAGCTTGGATTTGGATGTATTTGAGCATTCCCGGCTTACTTGATCACTGATCTTGGTTGCCATTTGGATGTCATTGAGTTGACCGAGAGCTTATTTGGGCTTATGTATTGCTTCATGGTTAATATGACCGGTGCTTCATGTATGTCATGCTCTCTTGGATGCGCTTGATGCATTGACAGGGTCACTTATCATTGGTGCTTTCTCTTGGGTTGTTTGAGCTTCTGAGCTCGCTTTGTACGCCTTTTGTGCCAGTGGGAGCATTTTACGTGCTTGCTTGACCTTTGACAATTGCATGCTATTGGAGCACTTACATGTATTTGGAGCAGTTTATGTCTTGAGCAGCTACATACGCATTGAGACTTTGGGATCATACTCCGATCTTTATGGATATGCATTGATGTACTCTTGGTTCACAGGATGCTTATGAGTTAAGTCTCATATTTGGATCTTTCTCTTTGAGCAGACACCTATTTGTGTCAGGTTTTGGCAGTTACAGGAACACTTTGCCTAGAGTGTCTGGGGGTGTGCCTTTCACTAGCAGATGTTATTTTGACATGCTTCGGTGTTGAGCTCATGTTCTTTTCACTGTCATTGGCCTTGCTTATGTCCGTTTCATGCCGGCTTTGGACCTAGCATTGTTTGCTTGACATTGGATCCTATTTTGGGACAGTTTGCTCTCTAGACTGCGTACCTAGAATTTATTACAGCAAGCAGTTATTGGTGGACTGAGGTGTACTTTTCATGCTGAAATATCCTGATTTGGTATACCGCACCTAGTACTAAGTGGGCAGCAACTTTTGGCACACTTTGCTCGCTCGTTGGACCCCGTTTTGGTCATTTTTGGGCAGTTTCTGCAGTAAAACATCAAGCAGTTTTGGACTATTTGGGCATTTCCAGCCTGCATAATGGCGTCATCTTCGCATGATAGTGCCATCTTTAACATTACAAAGTTGGATGGTACCAACTACTCTTATTGGAAGAGTCAAATTTGGCAGGTCTTGGTGCAGAAATCTCAGATTAAGCCACTTCGGTTGAGTGGGGAGCAGCCTGAAACTATGGACAATGACGACTGGCTTGAACTTGATGAGCTATGCAAGTCCACGATTGTATTGTCTCTCACTAAACAGGTACATTATAATGTATTTGAGGAAGCACAGAGTGCATGGGATCTATGGAATAAGATCAAGAATCTTTATGATAAGAAAAGTTCGGCGAGTCAGATGTACTGGTTGAAGCAGCTTATGGATCTGCGCATGAAGGATAATGTGACTATGTCTGCTCACTTGAGCTAGTTCCATGCTATACTGAAGAACCTGACTTCACAGGATATCACCTTTGGAGAGGAACTCCTCTTTTCTTGCTTGGGACTCTGAATGAGTCATGGGATGTATTCTGCACTGCTCTTTGTGCCTCTAGTGCTACTCTAAAATTGGCAGATGTTGAGAGCGCTCTTCTTCAGGAAGAGGTGAATCGCAAAAACTTGGATGCCTCTCGTGGTAGTCATGCTTTGACAGTTAGAGGCAGGAATGACAGGAATGATCGTGGTAATAACCGTGGCCGTGACTCGCAGAAGGGTCGGTCTAAATCTCGTGGCAAGTCGCGTAGTAAGTCGCGTGGGTGCAATGCAAATGTCAATTGTCATCATTGTGGGAAAAAGGGCCATATTAGACCACAGTGTCATGAGTTGTGCAATGAGAAG
This sequence comes from Lygodium microphyllum, assembly GCF_053477565.2. Taxonomy (NCBI): domain Eukaryota; kingdom Viridiplantae; phylum Streptophyta; class Polypodiopsida; order Schizaeales; family Lygodiaceae; genus Lygodium; species Lygodium microphyllum. Next base: position 127,914,403 of record NC_141146.1, read on the forward strand.
CACAAGGATAAGGGGAAAGAGAAAGTGCAGGAGAAGTCCTCTGATCGCAGCATAGTACCTGCGAAGTCCAACGTCATGATTGAGGAAATTAATGCCACGCAGACTGAGGAGTCCGATGGTGGTGATGAGTTTATACTTGCAGCTAGTTCTTCTGATGCTTCACACTTGACTGAGACACCTAGTATGTATGCACAGTGCTGGTTATTGGATTCAGGTGCGTCCTTCCATATGACGCCTTACCGTGAGTGGTTTCACTCTTACCGTACTGTATCTGGATCAGTCAGACTTGGAGATGACAAGTCTCTTGATATTGTGGGCTGTGGTGATATTCAGTTGCAGTTTTCCACTGGCAGTTTATTTTTGCTTAGGGATGTACGTCATGTACCTGCACTTACGCGCAGTCTTATGTCTGCAGGACAGCTGGATGATGCAGGATTTCATGTATGTTTTGGGGATTCTGCCTGGAAGATTACTCGTGGCAGACTTGTGCTTGCTAGAGGCGCCAAGGCTGGCAGCCTCTATCCTCTTGTTGTATCTGGGTCCTCAGTTGACCATGTTTTGGCAGTGGGTTCTATACCGCATTTATCACTTTGGCATGCTCGTTTAGGGCACATGTCTTTGAAGGGAATGAAAATGTTATCTGGTTTGCAGTATCTTCCGCCTTTGGATTATGCATGTTTTGACTCGTGTGATCATTGTCTTTATGGTAAGCAGAATAGGTCTACGCATAAGAAATCGGGTAGGCCACGCATGAGTGAGCCCTTGGCATTGGTGCATTTTGATGTTTGTGGGCCTATGACTTGCATGTCTATGGGTGGCGCGAAGTACTTCGTTACCTTCATTGATGATTTTTCTAGGAAAGTGTGGGCTTATCCCATAAAGCAGAAGTCCGACGTCTTGGTAGTTTTTCAGAGATGGCTTGCTCTTGTTGAGAACCAGACTGGGTATAGGCTGAAATGCCTTAGGAAAGATAATGGGGGAGAATATGTCTCGTATGCTTTTGAGCAGTTTTGTGATGATAGGGGTATTAAGCATCAGTTGACCGCCCCTTACACCCCACCCCAGAATGGTTTGGCTGAGCGCATGAACAGGACTATTCAGGAGTGTGTGCACTCTATGCTTAGCCATGCAGGCCTACCCCAGAGTTTTTGGGCTGAGGCAGTTAGTACGGCAGTGCATGTCATAAACCGATTGCCTTCCAGTGGATTGGATTTTCAGGTTGTAGAGGAAGTTTGGGCTGGTAAGCCACCCTCTTATGTGCATCTCTGTGTCTTTGGATGTGAGGCATTCTGCCATGTGCCCAAGGACAAGAGGAGTAAATTGGATCCAAAGAGCATTAAATGCATATTCCTTGGCTATGGTGAGTTAGGAGAGATGGGCTATCGCCTATGGGATCTGCAGGCACGGAAAATAGTACGTAGCCATGATGTCGTCTTCCATGAAGACAAGATGCACATGCAGCCTGAGAAGGTGGTTGAGATCTGCAGAGTGATCTTTCACGAGGAGCCTAGAGCTCCTGTACAACCAGTAGTACAGCCTGCAGCAGTTCCTCCACCGGGCCAGGGTGTTGGACAGGTAGTTAGACAGGCAGCAGAGCCTGCGGTGAGACGGTGTGCTAGAGACAGACGTCCACCTGACAGATTTCAGCCCTCTATGCATTATGTTTTGGTTACAGATGCAGGAGAGCCTTTCACTTATGATGAGGCTATGCGCAGGGGTGACAGTCACTCCTGGGAGAGGGCTATGCAGTCTGAGATAGACTCCCTGCATAAGAATGAGACTTGGGATTTGGTTGCCTTGCCTAAGGGCAAGAAGGCTTTGCCATGCAAGTGGGTGTACAAGCTGAAAAGTACCCCTGGACACCCCAAGCCGGCATACAAGGCTAGATTGGTAGCAAAGGGTTTTAAGCAGGAACATAGTGTGGACTTTGATGAGGTCTTCTCTCATGTGGTTAAGATGACCACCCTGCGCTTAGTCTTGGCTTTGGTTGCACAGCTTGACTTAGATCTATATCAGATGGATGTCAAGACGGCTTTTCTACATGGGGACTTGCATGATGAGATCTATATGGATCAGCCTAAGGGCTTTGCAGAACCTGGCAGGGAGCACCTAGTGTGCAAGTTGAAGAAGAGCTTGCATGGCTTGAAGCATGCACCTAGGGAATGGTATCATAAGTTTGATGCCTTTATGTAGTCACAGGGCTACAGCAGGAGTGCTATGGATCCGTGTCTTTACACGAAGAAAGCCCATGATGGCAGTTTGCTTATCTTGGTACTCTATGTTGATGATATGCTGATAGCAAGGAAAGCTCATGATGAGCTAGATGCTCTTAAATCTCAGCTGAAGAAGAGCTTTGAGATGAAGGATTTGGGACAGGCCTCACATATACTTGGGATGCGCATTAAGCGTGATCGGCATCAGGGGCTTTTGTATCTCTCACAGCGGGAGTACATTCATAAAGTCCTTGAGCGCTTCCGCATGCAGGACATAAAGCCTATTGGCTGTCCATTACCTTCTTATGTGAAGGTATCACAGGCTGATTGTCCGCAGACAGATGAGCAGAGGGCCGAGATGGCCAAGATCCCTTATGCTTCAGCTGTGGGCAGTTTGATGTATGCCATGATAGCTACTCGTCCAGATATTGTGCATGCAGTTGGTGTTGTGGCACGCTATATGGCTACACCTAGCAGCAGACATTGGGATGCCGTGAAGGGTATCATGAGGTACCTGAAGGGCACAGCAGATATGTGTATTTGCTATGGTAGCCAGGATACAGAGGTCGTGGGGTACACTGACTCCGATTATGCAGGACATGCAGATAGTAGGAAGTCCACTTCTCTCTATGTATTCACCTATGCTGGAGGGGCTGTCTCTTGGATGTCCAGGGTTCAGAAGTGTACGGCTTTGTCTACCACTGAGGCCGAGTATGTTGCAGCCACTGAGGCTTGCAAGGAGGCCATGTGGCTAGGCCATCTAGTTGTTGACCTTGGGATTGATACTATACCTACACTGCATTTGGATTCTATGAGTGCCATTCAGTTGGCTAAGAATCCGGTCTTCCATGCGAAGACAAAACACATTGAGGTGAGGTATCACTTCATACGTGGTGTTGTGGAGGACAAGTCTGTTGACCTTGTCAAGATCTCCACTGGCGAGAATCCTGTAGATCTGCTCACGAAAAGCCTCACTACTGAGCGCTTTGCCTTCCTCAGGAGATTGATGGGCATTGGATGAGATGTTGCCTTTCCTCATCCCTTGTACCTATGTACATTTGTACTGTCTTTTCTTTTTTCTTTTCTCTCTCACTAGGGCAGATTCGCCTTTAAGTGGGAGGTTGTTGGGGGGTAAAGGGGCCTCTGCCATGCCGCCCCGTGTATTACTACACTGACATTACCCGCCACTGCACACTGCAGGTGGCGGGCGCCCGTCACGTCACTTTATTCTTTATTCTTTTAGTGACAGTTTGAATAAAGGAAGGCCCGGTCACACATTGTTACTGTTGGAGTTCCCATTTCTTGTCTCTCTCTTTCTTGCTCTTGCTCTCCCACCATAGCTCGCGTGCAAGCTTTGATCCTTCTCACCTTTCATGCATCAGTGTGCACATGGAGCTCCTTCATCCAATCAGGAGGTTGCAAGATGGGTGCTCCAATTAGACACTACTTCAAGATGTTAAATGCTTTTTCACAATCAATAGTCCATGTAAACTCTGTATCCAACAATTGGTCAATGAAAGGGATAGAGAAATGATCCTTCTTAGTCTTGAAATTTAGCTGTTGAAAGTCCACACATATTCATAGCTTTCCATTCTTCTTAGGTATTACCACGATGGATGAAACCCATTCACTATTGGCCACTGGATAGGTAAACTCAGCTTCAAGGATCTTCAACAATTCGACCTTCACTAGGGCAGTATAATTTGGATTCATGCACCTCTATCTTTTCCTCATAGGCTTAGCATTAGTCTCTAGATCTTTGTAATGCTAGCACACTATGGGATCAATCCCCTTTATATCTTTGTAGGACTAAGTAAACACATCCAAGTCCTCCTTCAGAAGGTCTCATAGGACTAATAGCTCTTCATCCGGAAGACTGATACCCATCTTTAGGTGACGTTCAGTACCATCAACATCCATGAATGTTAATTGCTTTTCACTTTCCACTTCATGAATGAATGTCCCACGGGGCTACTTCTGGGTACAAATCTGCCAACTCTTTCAAGGACTCTGGTCTCCTCTTCTGATGCTCCACTGTAATTGATGTCCTCTGCCAATGAGGATTAGGCTGACCCCTTGGGATGCTGAAAGGATATCAAGGGTTTTTTTAGATATGGTGGAAGGGTTATTTATCTCTTGACTCGAGGACCCATCTTCTTCTGAGGATGCCTTTAGGAATGTCACACAACAAGAACCTTCGGAGTTCCGTTTGGGCTATCGGACTGGTGGTTTTTGGCACGGGGCATTGTCATCATCCTCTCTTGAGAAGGTAACTTTGGGTTACAAGAGCCACTCTACTAAAGGAAGGCTTATTCTTCATAATCCATTTCTTATGGATATTTTTCACATTTTGCGCTTCATTAGCCCGTCCAAAGGGCACCATAGTCATTCTATCTAGCAATATGGGATATTTTGCTTTTGATGCTTCTAGGACCTCATCCTTATTCGTGCCTCCTTTGAATAGGATAGATTCTTCCAACTCACTTTCATAGTCTTCTTCTACATTGTCATCTTCGTCCTCGTCAGACTCTATTTTTGGTGTTTATGTCCCTGTTTCTGAGCTTAGGTTAGTTATGCTAAATTTCTATGCACTCCTCTACCTCTTCTTTTGTCTTGCTTCTATTACTCTATTGCTTCTGCTGACCATGTTAAGGGAGATTCTGCGTAACCCTCTATTTAGACATGTGGAGACATTCCAAGTGGAGGGATTTTGACCATTGACAAAGACTTTGCTTCTTTTGGGAGTTGTCTTACAATGCCCACTATCAAGGACTATGCCTCTATTTTCTTGGGAAAAATTTGTTTGACAAATTTTTCATCTCATGGATGTGCCATCTATTACTTCGTTGGAAGAGTCTATGTGACGACTTCAATGGAAGTGGACCCATTACCTTTTTGCAAGTCATACAAATTCAATACCACTTTGTTGGGTCCTCTACTACCTAAGGTTAGTAGGGTTCCTTTGAACCAATCCGTCCATGCCCTTGCTTCAAAAAGCCTTGGTCTTTCTAGCATAGCAAAGGGTATGAGGTCCCATAGGAATTTGATTTTACTACCAGATAGGTCAACCAATAATCTCTTCCTGTGGCTAAGGTTGTCTTCACATATGGGAGAATTCCCAAAGGCTTAATGATAATTTGGTTTGCCAATCTAATAAGTCATTGTGTAGGCTGTATACTTTGCAAGCCTAAATCCTTCATTGTCCCATCCATCATTATATTCACTAATGAACCTCCAGCAATCAGTGTTTCTGCTATAAAGCATCCTTCAATCCACATGCCAATCTCTAGGGTACTAGGATCTAGGCGTTAGCCACATCCACTTCTTTCACAGGCTCTGGGGCTTTGTTGGACTTGGTTGTTGCCATGTCTTCTTGTTAGTATGCTTTTGAATTTCTTTCAATAGATAGGAGACAATATCAGCACAACTGTCGGAATGTCAGGTTTGGTTTAAAGGTGTCAGGTCTTTGACTAAGTCATAATCTTTAATAGGATCCACTTGGTTCTCCAATCGGCTAGAGAATGGAACAATGCCCAATTTTATCTTCCCTTTTTCTTCCATTTGTGGCAACCTTTGCACTTCTTCTACTACTAGAGGTACTTTTGCATCCTCCATCTCTTTGACCTCTGGTCTTGTCTTTGTAATTGTCTCTTTATCCGTCTATACTACTAGACGACTCTGTATTGTACCGTTCAGTTCTATATTATTGTGTTTCTCCTTGGGAAGATTGAACTTCACTGTTTTGGAAGAGGAAACATTTTCTTTTGGAACTGTGGGTTCTCTTTTCTTGGCACAAATTATTGCAGCAACTTCCAATTCCACCAAATTGGAGGCGGCTTTTTGAGTCTTCTGTGAGGTATCAGGGGTAGCTTTCATAGGAGCTACCCCTAAACTGGGACAGTCTTTTGTAGTGTGGCCTTCTCCTTTGCATCAATTGCATAAGGGTTTATAGTCCATGGACCTTCTAGGGTTTGGATAGTTTGGCGAGATATGTCCCTTTTCTCCACATCTATAACACTCCACCTCTAATCTCTGACCGTTGCCAGACTGTCGTCCTTTGTAACTTTGAGAGGGAAATCTCCTTGGGCCAAAATTAGGACCAAAATCTCTAGGCTTTAATCCAATATCTTGAATTTTCATCTTCGATTCCAATAAGTTGAATCTTGTTTCTTCATCTTTCTTCCTTCTTTCAGGCATCTGCTTCAAAGAGCAGATATCCTTTGTATGGTTTTTCCTTCAACAATACAAACAGAAGGCTCCAGGGATAGTTGGTTTTTGGGTACATTTAGTGGTAGCTAACTATCCCTCTTGACAGCACTTTCCACACCATGTATTAGATCACATCATATCTCTTCCTCCTCTTGTAGGATTGGAAATGTTGGCAGTATTCACCTTTAGCATATGCAGCTGTTCTATAATCACATCCATCAACTCCTTATTGATGCTTGCAAGTGAATTGGACAGATAGTCCTTCAGATTTGCTCCTCCTGGATTACTTACAATAATAGAGTTTTGGAAAGTCTCAGTAATCACTGCATAGATTGGTTGGGTTGATCCAAAGGGTCCTCCCTTCTCATTCTAATTCAGAGCTCCTATTGAGACTGGGGGTTGTTGGTTCCAGTTGGTAGGGTTCCATTGTTGTTGTTAAGTTGCCATTGGGAAATTTGTTTGAGGCTACTGCTGTGGTGGTTGAACCATCATTTGAGGTACTGCCATCTGCGGCCATAGTGGATTCCGTGAATTGTATTGTGGCACTATTTGCATCTAAGGGTAAGGGTAGAGAACTGTCCCTGGGAGACAGCATTTGGTGGATATACCATTCCTGGCATGGAAGGAGGTAGGACTCCTCTTCCTAAGGTCATCGACAACTTTGCTTCAACTTCATCATACAGCCTTGCACCTTCCATTGGCAACTTGCAGGTTGACTGGTCTTCTTAGGAACAAACATACGAACTTTTGGTTGTAAGCCTCTAAAGAAAACTCCCTTCTAGATGCCTTCATTCAAGTGATGGTTGGTCCATCTCTTCAATATGGATTCCATTCTAGAGACATATGCTTTTACCTGTTCACCAGACGACTAAAGTTCATGAACTCCTCTCACATCTGCTCTTCAAAACCTTCACGCCTGAATCTAGTGAGGAAGGCCAACTTTATATGGTCCGATGTGCCAAAAGTTTCTGCTACGTATCTCTCATACCACTGAAATGCCATGCCTTTGAAAGTGGCAAGGAATATCATCAACCAATGCTTAGGGGTTCTGGCATTGTTAGCTACACATGCTACCATGAACTCATCTACATGAGTATCAAGGTCTTCTTTGCATTCTCCCTTAAAGATGGGAAATGGGACTACATTCGCTAACCTATCTCATTGATATTTCTAGGATGGATCTGACTAGGAAGGAGACCTTGAGTTGCTATATGGGGACTTCTGTAGTAAAGAGTGCTGCTAGGGCATCAAAGGAGGCTTCTATTTTGCTAGCTTGTTTTGTCTTCTCTATTCTCATGTACATCTAGACTCATTCTAGTGCTTGCCTTTTGATTGCATCATTCATCAGGGAGTTAGCTCCACCCAATTATTTTGTACTCAATAGAACAGAATCAGGAGGAGTTCAGTCTTTAGAGGACTCTCTTGCCAACTTTTTTTCTACTTCCTTCTTTTCAATGTCTCTGAATTCAGCTTTCATTCTGCTATAGAGGGGAAGATATTTAGTTTTTAAGGTATCAAAACTAATTTTTATAAGCATCATTGTGGTGCCATCATAGTAATGTCAGCTTCTAATGGTTTCACAGTGTATGTTGTGAAGAACACTCTGTCTACCAACTTCTAGTGGGTCGCTAATTGGACCAATCAAAGGTTCTCAGTGCACCAAGCATCCCATGTATCTTGGTGCTGAGCATTCACGAACAAATTCCAACTCTTTTTCTTCTTATTCTTGTGAACTTCAACTGAACACGATTCTTGAATCTTCTTCACAATCTCTCACTTGATGATATCTAGAAACTCTTCAATGAAAGCCAAATCCCCCATGGATGGTCATTCTCTCTATTTTTGCTCTTCAATTTGCTTCCAAACAACTTGCCACCAAGATGCGTGTCTCTGTTGCTTTTGCAGGGAGAGGAAATAGTTCGCCACATAGAGCGCCTGCATCAAGATGGTAATATGTTTCCACCATTGTGTGATGAACTTCTTGTAGAAAGTGGCTTTGGTAAATGAGGATTTCCAATTCTTCAGTGGTGGTAGAAGGAACTTTGCAAGCATCCATTGAATTCTTCTCCTCTCACAACAATGCCATTTCCTTCATTTTTAGCCCCTTCTTCTGATGCTTGTTGATGGTAGTATTCCCTGGCTGCACACAAAAAAATGGAGCTCAAAGAGGAACACCAAGAAAATGGAGAATCTACCACAAGAAAATCTATCTTGTATCATCAACAAGCATGTTTTTCATATTTTATATGACCACAACAAGAAAAACAACACCAATCTTCTCAAATCCTCACACAGCATCATATAACAATTCTCCATGGATTTATCACAACAAAACTTCAGCACATTCTGCATATATTTCGACAAAAGAACAAGAGAATACAAATGAATTCTCGACTTTGAATGGAAATCATCACATAGTATTCATCTTCAATTGCAATATTTCCCCCCCTCCATGCTGCGTAGGAAACCACCTTCCCTCCTATTTTAATCAAACGAAATCGAAAATTTTTTCAATTATCTCCTCCCAGCCACCGTCGAAACAAGTGGGAGAAACGAGATGATGACAATGACGTCGAGGAAGTTGACAATGTTGAGTAGGCGACGACGTCGAGGATGCAGACACGACGGTGATGACGATGATGGAGGAGGAAGGCCACGGGCCTATTACCTCCCCCTCCCCCCCCCCCCCCCCCCACAATAATACCACCTCTTCCCCCTATAAAACTCTCCCCCCTCCCCTTAATAAGCTCTAGTGATCCAAAATATATTAGATACTTAGGAAAAACCTAGAGGATATCCATGAGATGTAACTACAATAAACTCTTCACTTGTAATCCAGACTCGGATACAATAAGTTACTATTTCAAAATATGGAATGTTTATGAGTGATCAGAGTAGCACAGGGGACGCATGATGGGTTCTAACCCATAGACCTTAAGACCCATTAATACTTGACTTCCCCAGTTCTTCTCAGATGAGGACATCTCGAGTTCTCTAAGGGGGAGAGGATGTAATATTCCCCCCCTCGCCACGGAAACCACCTTCCCCCCCCCCTTTTAATCAAACGAAATCAAATTTTTTTTCAATTATCTCCTCCCAGCCACCGCCACTGAAATGAGTGGCAAGGGGAGGAATGAGATGATGACAATGACGTCGAGGAAGCTGACGATGTTGAGTGAGTGGCGGCGTCGAGGATGCAAACACGATGGTCATGACGGTGATGGAGGAGGAAGGTCACGTGCCAATTACCTCCCCCCCCCCCCCCCAAGCAAGATAGACCATTAATTTTCTGGCCCCTACTGTTGAGAATCCCTCCTGAAGTGAAGGCATATAGACCACCTCCTTGCCCTTGCTCCCGTTGAGAGAGAGGGTGGGAGAGAGAGAGAGGAAGATAGAGAGAGGAGGAGATAGAGAGGAAAAAATAAAAAGAGGGGGGAGAGAGAGAGAGAGAGAGAGAGAGAGAGAGAGAGAGAGAGAGAGAGAGGAGAGAAGAATAAGAAGAGAAGAAGAAGAAGAAGAGGAAGAAGAGGGAGAGAGAGAGGGAGAAGAAGAGAGAAGGAGAGAGAGAGAGAGTAGAAGAAGAGAAAGGGGGAGAGAGAGGAGAAGAAGAAGAAGAAGAGGGAGAGAGAGGGAGAGAGAGAGAAAGAGACTCTTTGAGGGTTTCCTTCCCTTCCCCTCCTGACCATACATGTTTACCCCCCTCCTATCCGCAAGCATAACCCCTCCCATCGCGGTAGAAGGAAGTTGCTCCACACACCATCTCTCCAACAAGAGAAGGGGAGAAAGAGATTTACAAGCCGAAGTATGGCCCCAAAATGGAGGAAGACACACACCAATGGAAATCCCGTGTTTGGCAGTGGGGCCATCGGTCCGGGCGATATCATCAATTCGAATGCAACATTGGATATGGTTAAGCCATCTCCGAATACCCAGGTATGAATTGCCATCTTCCCTATTTATAGGCCATATCACTTTGGTATGCGCATGAATTCATGCAAAGAAGTGCAAAGAAGTAGCTTGAACTTATTCCTATTATAAATTGGCATTCCGATTGTTCCTTTTAACCCAACTTAGTTGCATACGGCATATTTGCTGATAGCGCAATTACAAGGAGAAACTAGACAAAGGTTATGAATGGTATAGTCGCTAAAAGAATGACATTAGAAGATTGTGCATACAAGTGCTAGGTTAAAGCATAGTCAAGGGTTACAACTAGCATAATTGCCAAATGAATATGATATTAAGAATCGGTAATAGAAGGTTCTAGTTTAAAGTTGGATACTTCAAAAGTACTTAGCCCAAGAGCCCAAATAATAAGAAAAACTAGAGTTTTGCTCAATGCAAAGCTTGTCTGAGTCTAGTTACTTGAAATCATCTCGCACTTGTCTTATCACATATTCACACATTAGGTCTATAACATGTTGATATATGGGAATAATTTCCCATTGCTTCATGTCTTGACTAGGGCCTAGTACAAGAAATTAATCATAAGGATTGAAACTGAGATGTCCTAAGACCCGTCTGTTAACTACAACTTCTATCAATCCAATTCGGGGTTGGATTATCGATCAATGTAAGTGACCTATAGAACTTATGTTGCATACAATGTTTGATCCCTTAACCTATACCATAACCGAGGGAAGGAAGTGTTAAGAAACATTTTGCATAGTATCGCCCTTTGATCCCAAGGGGGGAGAGCAAATGTGTTAAGGAAATGTTATTGCGTCTATTCTTGCAATGTTTGGAAAGGAATACCATTGCTCTATTGGTTAATCAAACAACATGCTAAATGCTTTTACTATAAACTGATTGTTGGATTGTGATTTGGATGATTATTCCAATTACTTGTGTTTTGTGATAAATGCATTGCGAGGGTCAGTAATGACAAGTTGCCATGGGGAATAAAGGAATATTTTCATCAAAGATGATATTAAGCTGATTGCCTTGTTCGTGCTTGATTCCTAAATAGATTAATTAAGGAAATATATTTTAAATGGTGGATCATCTCCAAGATCGCACTGCGGATTACCCCAAGAGGGCACTACTTGATTCACGGGCCGAAGTTCGAGTGGTGAAAAGGCCAACCACTGAAAGTTGTGTCTCACTCCTAGGTCGCTTGGGGTTAGTGGAGCTCTGAACACCTCTTGCCGAGTTCGGAATGGCGTTATCACTACCGTAAGCCTAATGTCTAGGGCGTTGGAAGATCCTATTCTAGATAATGGATGGAAGTTAAGGTGCCATGTGATTTGGACCGTGTACTTCTGTTGGACAGAAGGGATACATAATTTCTCCTGTATGGGAAGGAGACAAAGATTAACTTGAAGATAAGATAAGGAACTTGTTTGTAAAAAGGACTGCTTGTCTTGTTTTCGTGTTGGTGTTGTAAATACGCGAATGAACCTTGTTCCCTAAAAGGCCTAATTAAGGAAGCCGATTTTTAATGTCACTCATAAATGTGATAAGACCTAATTAGAAATCTAAAGCTATCAAGGGAAGTAGGTGTGGTGGAACCCCAATGGATCTGTCCTACAGCAAGGTGGTCCCAGAGAATTGGGAGGCTTCTCACAAGGATTTACCATCGTTCAACCTTTGGATAGTACTAAGTTAGAACACGATTCATGTTGTTTTAGGGAACCGTGATGGGACTATGCCCTACGGGCAGAGAGGTTAAGCAGCGCATCCCTCTCGTTTCCCATTCTCTTTGAACCAAGTGCGGCATGGGTCTGCTTCAGATTGAATGGAATATTAGTGAGTTTGGGAATCTCTCGATTCCCATTTTTTGAATACTAAAAAGGTGGCACCAGATAACATATCCATAAGTTTCTCAAAACCATATGATGTGACCTATCATTGGAAAGAGCTTGAAAAATGGAATCTTTTGAGCTATAGAGCGCTTGATTTGGGGTTATAGTGTTCAAGTCATGACAAATCCAAAGATTTGACTACATGTCCCAAACTTATGGAAAATTCCCATATTCCCCAATATGATGTTATTGGGTATTTCTAAGTAAAGTAGGATGTCCAAAATTCGATGCTAGAATACTTCAGGAGAGCTTGACCCCTAGGAGCCCAGATTTCAGGTCGATCCTAGTGGGTTTGGCCGCGAACGTTCTCTTGTGAGGTGGACTCGAGAAATCCTAGGTGACAAATCTCCGAACATTCCATGGGAGTGCCGGGCGGCGATGCTTAGATTCGTTTCTCGATGGAAAAAGATAAACATGCTTGGACAAGCCGATAGGCGAGCACGTTACATCAATAGTTCCGTAGTGTTCATAGTCTTTCTCTTGATCTCTCACTCGTAGATACGTTGTTTTGCATAGATTTGGCTATCTCTCACTCTCTATCTCTCACACACATAGGCTCTCTCTCAATAGTACAATGAAATAATGAATGATAATCATCCATAACCCATCTTTGGTCATGGATATCCCTCCCAAGACATACATCTATTATGAAAGGTCACTAGAGCTACTTCTTCTACTTCTTTAAGATTTTTTGAACTTGTATTCATCTCTTCCCAAATGTTATAAAACTTCCCCAAGCTACACATTCATCTATTATAGCACTTAGGCATACAGAATATAAACAGAATAGAAATAGAGGCTTTACAAACGGTCAACAGAGGATCTACAAAAAGTCATCAAAAAGTCATTAACTCAACTAAAACCATTCAAAACTATCAAGAATCATTCAATAAGCTTCCAAACACTCTTAAACTCCATCAATCATTATTCCATCCTCTCATACATAAAGAAAACAGAGCAAAATAGAAGCTCAACAGACTCAATTAGAACCAATGATACACTAATAACAAGACATCAATAGAATATATCTCCACTAAAAAACATCATGAGCTTCTAAAACATAATCAACCTTATCTAAAATACTCTCAAACACTTCCAAACCAACTAATAATCATACAAAATCCATAAAATTTCAATCATTCAGTCCACAAAAATAACAAAAATCAGCCCAAAAAATCAAGTCATTTCAACTCTCAACACTTCAAAAGGTAACATACTTCACAATGGCTTATAAGTTTGTATTTAATAATATATTTTAAACAATGTCACTCAATAAGATGAAATCTTGCAAAGTTTTCATATTTATGGCTCAAAATTTACAATTGTGGGAGGCAAACAACTCATATAACAAAAAGAGCATTTGACTACTTTGCGAATTGTTGTACTATTGACTTTGAACTTATAACTAGGGGATGTATTATCTCCAAGGTATCCCCCTTATATCCTTTAGAATCCAATTGGAAGTAACATTGACCTCCTTTGCTGCTTCATATGGTATAACTTGCATCTTAAGTTTAAAAGGTGTGCAATCTCTATCAGAATTCAAAGGAATCAAAATACCCAATCTAAGTTTGTATCTCAAGTAATCAAAGCCCAAAGCAAGAGTCTATTGAGAGATGTTGTAAGACAAAGCCAAGGATTGGGGGCATGCACTACACCTGAATGATATCACCCTTATGGTTGTACCCTTTAGATTTCCAAAGCATTTCTATAATGTTATCCAAATCCTCTTCCAAAAAATTTCTACTAAGCTAAGACACCTTTGTCCTTTGAAAATTTGTTGTTTTGAAGTAAGCTACAAAGATATGTAAGGGTAACAGCTACGATAATCATATTCTTCTCAATATCTTTCTTACCATCATGGACTTTCAAATATCTTGATATATTTTAAATTTAAAACTCTACATTGTTGCCTTGTGAAAATGGATATTCAGTATTAAAAAAATCCATGGTCTAATCAACATAGATGATGTCTACGAATACCTTATGAAAAGAATGTTAACTTCATCCCATCTTTGTCATGTATTTTTTGTTAGATTTTGTAAGTAAATAAGGACTTTGAAACCACCAAAACATGTAAGACTTTGGAGATTTCAGCTAAAAGGGAGGAGAGAATCATGAAAAATGGACTTTACTATCTTCAACACAAAGAGGAGACAAGAATAACATATTCTTGATGTAGCAATCTCTCTTTGGCAATTTTCTTAATCCCTTGATTTAAAAAAGTGCATTTTTTGAAGCATTTTTTTTTCCTAATGCTATATCATGCTATTGCATTTCACTATTGGCAGACTCGGGTGCCTTTTCTTGATAGGTCAGCTTTGGATTTCAATAAGTAATAATAGCTTCTTAGCCTCTTATAGGGTCGGTTTTGTCTCCTAATTTAACTTCTTGACTTAGATATGCATTTGGGTATCTTTTTCATTTTTCGTAATTTTGATGGACTTCGACTATGTCCAATGGAGGTAGTTGTGTGAGTGGTTTCAAAAGAGAGCTATCAATTTCTTGCATAATACCTTTGAGCATGTAGCAAAGCTTTGGGAACTTGTGGTGCTAACTCTCTATGAATTCTTTTGATAATGTACCCTTGATCTTCTCTTCCTTCTAGATGAAGGTTTTTCTTGGCAACCTTAAAAGCTATTGTGTTGTCTTTAGAAATTTAAGTCATTATTTTAGTAATAGGAGGATTCCTAGTAATGGGTTCTCTTTTCTTTGCTTTTTCCTTGAGTATTTTCTTTGCTTCTTACCCTTCCTTGGAGAAGAAATAAGATTGCCTTTATTAAAAGTTGTGATCATCATGCTACTTGGCAAGCTCAACTATATCCCAATGTGCTTCATGGATCACTTTGCATTTGGTCATGTGCTTGAAAGGTCTTCCAAGTAAATATTCCTTCCCTATATCTTCTTAATTTGGAACCATATAATACCAAACATAACTAAGAACCTAGTTTCTATTGGTCAAATGGTAGAACAGAGATTGTAGATTTGCTTCACATCTAATGGTTGTTACATAGAGGATCCTAGAGATGGCTACATATTGATTGCAAAAGGTAAGCATATTAGCAGATTGTTTATTCTTGATGTAGGTCTACCTAAAATGATTGATACTATGTTTGCCTAAGGTTCAGGTATTGCAACTGACATTAAAATTTGGCATAAGCAAATTGGTCATACAAATGTGTAACGCTTGAAATATATGCCATCAAAATAGATTGTGGATCGCTTATCCATTGCATCCCATTGTGAGAAAAAAAGAGCCTTTTAATTAGTGTTCACTAATGATGACATTAGTTACACCAATGGGACACTACCATGTGTGGTCCAATGTAACATTTGACTCTCTACTAATTTGGACAAGTTTCTTCTAAGACTAACAAAAAGGTGAAAAGGGGCATCCGAAATTATCCTTACTAATGATTTTTTAAAAAAGTCATCTCTCAAGAAAGTGATCATGATTTGGCAGAGGTTCCTCAACTTGAGAGGTATCTTATCACATGTTGGTATACTTTTCCTTTATAGAAATAGCCATTTTTTAGGCAATCAAAATGCAAATTTTGTGCCAAAATTTTCAATATTATGCAATTATTATTATTTTTGGGGCTTAAAATTTGACCTATTTTTCACTTGATTTATTCGTGGATCCGTATTTTAGCCTAAAATTCGAAATGTACCTAAAAGAGAAACATTTATCCTCATGAGACAATTCCAACCAAAGGATTTGCCCTTGATAATGGCATTTTTTTGAGTCATTTTTTCTCACTTTCAACTCCTTGATGTGACTTTTTAAAAAGTGAGATACTTTAAAGTCACCTCAAAATAATAAAACTAAATTACTTTTGATTTTATCTCAAAGAAAATGGTTATTTAAAAGGTTTAATAGTTCCCTCCCTTTTTATATGCATTGATCCCATAGCTCTCATTAGTTAATTATTCCAGCTTCTCCAAATCAAATTTGCAATATTTCTATTCCATTTCAATCTCATTTCTCATCAATGTCCCACCCTTCGTCCTCCATAGCTTCTACTTCTAGTGCTTCTTCTAGACAACGATCTAACTCTATAGAAGCATGTATGTGCTACAATACAAGAGGATGATATGTGATATTCATTAATTTACAAGCTAGAGGATTGGATAACAATGCTTCCCTCTTGTAAAGGTCCTCACAAGATCAACAAATGGAAAAGGGAAAACATGAGCTTTCATTGGAAATGACAAATTGTAGGGTTTAAAATGTATGGGAAATTTTTGTATACAAAAATTTAATATGTCTATACTACAAAGGATCTTAACTTGGCACCTTCCATGCAGCAACACTTCTCATCTCATTGTAAGGAAATGAAATTTACTTTTCAAAGATCATTTACATCTTGTAGGGCTTTAGTTTGTATGGTTTTATTTGAGCATATAGACTAAGTTTTAGTTTGTGTAGATGTGTTTCCATCAAGAAGTGTGGAATGGAAGCCATAAAAGTCTTTGACAAGTACATTTCGTGTCATATATGCTAAATTTGGAAACCTTATTTACCCAAATTGTCCATCATCCTTCTTTGTTGAAAATAATTCATATTTTGTATCTGCAATATATGTTGTTCCACCAAACACACATACATTTGGAAGGTTGGAAGAGCTTCCTTTACCTAATCTCAATGGACGAAAATTTTGGAATAATCCCAACAATGGACGCATCTAGGGCTTCAAGTTAAAGTTTATTAATGATATTCAAAATTCCATGAAGATTCAGAGGATATCAAGAAAAGAGTTTATCTTGGTTCATCCCACTTCATATTTTAGATTAATCTTTCAAGGAACATGTTTCCACAAAACAAAAGCAATGTGGTTGGGTAGGAGAATGCCATCCAACACAATAATTAAAATCTTTGGAGAACATTTTTTTTTGGTTGAGAAAGTACACAAGGATGATTTATTTCTTTGCAAATATTTTGAGGAACGTGGTATCTTGTCATTAAACATTCTAAGGAAAACACCATCTTTCTTTCTAGTACAAGAGATGGAAGAACATAAAAGGTGCATGGGTACCTTTGGACCTTGAGGAAAGTAATGATCACTTTATAATGATTGTCTACTTGGAGGATGAGGATCAAATGTGTTTATCAATAAACAAGAAATGGACATTGGCAGATGTCAAATAACCACATCAAAATCTATTGACAACCATGCATACATGATCTTAGTTTGAGATAAATGGTGAATTGATTGGATGAAGGGTAAAAAAAGCATATACATGTGATGAGATGCCCCAGGAGGGTATTGTAAGATTTTCAAAGCCTTAAACTTACCACTTTTATAAATCTTTTTTCATTTTCCTTTTAAGCTCTTTAATTCATAAAAGACTAGTATTCTTGAAATGACATCTTCCATTGTGCACAACTAAACTCATGATCACAGAGAGAATTCTAAAAACTAACATTTCACAAGGAAATATTAGAAAAAAATCAATGAATTTTAATGTATAAAGACAAATAAAAATGTGTTATATTCAAGAAAAATACATGCAATATCTGATAATGATGACAAATACAAAGATCCAATAGCCAATAAGAACCCTCATTTGTTCTTTGGTTTTTTCATTGGCATAGAGGAGGGGCTAGCTTCCGATGAAAATAAAAGTTCCTTATTTGCTTTAAAAAATGATACGCTTTCTCATTACCTCTTTCTCTAGGAGAAGCTGATCTTTCACTTTTGTGGAGCCCCAAGAGAGACACCAAAGAAAAGGGGTTTCTACTATAAGAAAATCTATATTGTAACATTAACAAGCTTTTGTTTCATTCTTTAGAGAACCACAACAAGGAAAAGAACACCACTAGCAAGAAATCTTCATGCAGAATCATAGTAGATATCTCCCACGAATTTGATAGAATCAACCATAATCTTCAACATCTTCATAGATCCATCAAAACTAACAAGAACACAAAAGAATACACCACTTTTGAATGGAAATAATCTTTCATAAAACTTTTAACACAACCTCAACCATCTCTCTAAACATCCATTCAACCATCTCAACTACCAAAACAGAAACACAATAGAACAAAATAGAAGAAAATCAGACCTTACAGAACTAAACAAAGAGAATCACAAAACCCTTTAGAACACCATATCCTCATCAAAAACCAACATAAACCCTTCAAATATAATCAAACCATTTCAAGCACTTTAAAACATCTTCAAATTCAAACAATCAATCACCAAAATCAACCATTCAACAACAAAAACAACAAAAAAATCAACCCAAAAAACAAATCATTTCCACACTCAACATATCCCCACACTTAGAAAGGAAGTGTTCTTGCAACCTCAGAAAGAAAAGGAGAATAAAAGCTCCAATATTTGCTAAAAAGAATCTTCAATCCATCACAAGTCACCAACTACTATCACGTTCTTAACATATCAGCTTCATAGAACCTATATTTAAAACACATATGAAAGGAAAACCAATAACACCAAGAACCATTCCAACATCATAAAACCAAAATAACTCAAACTATTAAAGGATATAAAATTTTGGCATCCAAGTCTTTAATTGCAAGCATGTTATAACTAACATCATCAATCTTTACATCTTCATCTTCATTAGCTCTACACGATCAAAAACAAGAAAAAAGCACATCACCCAACACAAAAAATACCCATATACAAATATAGTCTAGATGGCATGGATCCCCAAAAATTGGAGAGCAAAAAGAAGTTTCCATTAAGAAAAAGATGATACCATCATGAAAAGATCCTCTACTAAGTAGGATGATGAAGATATCTCTTCTTAGATTGCATACTAAGCTTGAGGCGCTCCAGTGCTTTACTCTCATCAACAGAATGCTGAGGCACATTTTGGAGTAACTGTAATCAACACATCCTTTCCAGTAAGATAATGAACCTGGTAGGGAAGGCATGTGCAAAGTAGTAAAGTACATTCATTTGAGCAACTGTCACATTCACATTTGGATTGATGGTCAATGGGGGGATACTCTTCCAAGCATTCAAATTTGATTGCTGATGCATGAAAGAAAGATACCAACAAAAATGAGCTGCAAGATGGATAGTGGTATCCTCAGAAGTAACATGCACTTTGGCAAAATGAAGATAAGAGTTCGAACATGCTGCAGACATATCCCATGACCCTAGAATAAGAGGCTAGTTAAACACTGGTCCTATCACAGAATCACGCAGTGTCCATTGTCTTCGACAGAGAATGTCATGATCATAACCAGGAGTATCTAGCATTGACTGAGGAGGAAGATTAATATAATCAGAGGGAAAGGGTAATGAAATAAGAGGAGAACATTGTAAAGGGGGATAAGACAAATCATAGAATGAGGGTAAATGAAGTGATAAGGAAGGTGGAAAGAGTAGAGAATTCAACAAAAAGGTTTGAAGGAAATCCGCTGAGAAAACAGAAGGAATAGTAGAAGTAGTAGGTGGAGGTTCAGAAGGGGTAGGAGATAATATGGGATCGACAATAAAAGGACAAATGGTAAACACATGGATATGAAAATATATAGAAGGGGTAAAAGATAAAAGCAGAATGGTATCAGGACTAGAGGAAAGAAGGGAAACATAAAAAGGGAAACAATACGCCATAAGAGAATAAGAAAGGAGATCAACAGGGTCCAACAGATAAAAAGAACAATGAAAATTAAGATCCTCGAAAAAGGACTTAGTAAATAACGAATGATCAACAATAAAGATCAACAACTGGGTTTGTAATGGCTGGATATATACACTTCTGAGACAATGAGGTTCCAAAGCATTAGCCTCCAAAGGTGGGCGCCAAGCATGTCCTTTACACCAAAACGCCTGCTCATGATAAATCTTCAAACTTTGTGCTGGCAAAAGCTCAACTAAATGCACATACATGACAACTTGCAAGATCACATTCCCCACATAAACATTCAAGTCCTCCTCATCAAGGATTTGCAAATGGCTTGTAAGATATATGAAAGATAACAACTGGACCTCATGGGAAACCAGCTCCTCCACAAATCTATCAAATACCACTCTTAGTAAGTCTGCAGACTACAGATTTGATCGCCCATCCTCTAGAGGTTCCAAATCCACATTGCTTAAAGAAATATGCAAGGCAAACCTCTGATGATTATATTTGATCCAAAAGGATGGAGGAGGAGACACCAATTTAGTATAACGTATAAAATCTTGTTACATGCAATTCATACGCTGCTGAAGGCGGTCCACTTTAGTAGAAAACCCATCACACAGTTTAGCTTTATGTTGCAATTGATCAAGCTCCTCTTTGGAAGACAAAACAGAAGATATAGGAGCTAGAGGAGTAATAGAAAGAACAACCACCTATCGGTGAAGTTCTTCCATAAGTTTCTTTTGGGACTCTACAGTTTCCTGAGAGTGTTGCAATTGACTAGACACTTGAAACCATCTGGGGAAGCATAGGTCCAGATAATATGGTTTATAAAGATGAAGGGATCTGCGAATCTAGTTGTCCTTCCCTTTGTGCTGCAAATAAATGGGTACATGAGAGGAATGAAGGAAGGGCACTGCCAAAAATAGCAAGAGCAAATGCTTGTATAGGGGAATCTAATACAAGAGGATTGGAAGGACCCTTCGTATGAAGGCATTTTGGTTAAAAAAAAAACAAGGGACTCTTCATCTTCTGAATTAGATTGCATGGACAGAGGAGAAGGTTCTGAAGGTGGAGGATGCATCGGCAAAGGAGCAGGATCAGGCACTGGCACACTACCAAGAGGAGGTGCAAAAGTGATAATGCGCTATAAGAAGGTACCATAGGAGATATTATTGAGTTGACCCTTTCGTACTCGGCTGAAAATGCTGATCCATTTTGGATAGTAGAAAGCCTGCCCAATTGAACTTAGCACCCTCTAGAATCTTCACAGAAGCTGTGAATGGTTCCTTGGATAGATACTTAGATGCAAGTTTGCCCAGTCCTGGAGGAACTAACATAGCTGCTTCCATGTTGGAGAAGAGATATGGGCAACATCTACCCCTAAACTGTTAATAAGATGGTTGAGAAGAAAGGGGGTAGAAGTTTCCTTCTTCAAGAGCATGGCAATCTCTTCCGTAGTAAGTATCTCGTTACCGCTGGGCACAAACGAAGTAGAAATGAGCAACAGTGCTTCATTGATATTAGATGTAGATAAATAGAAGCTGTGGTTATAAACCAGACCAGATTAGTTTTTATAAGAAGCCAAAAAGGAGTAACAAAGCTTATCATCCACATGCGGGAATGTGAGGGTAACAAATGGTTGGAGGCCTGCACGTTGAATGCAATCTGCCTCTAAAAGGAGGGAATAATCATGGACTACAAGGGGAACATGCTATACCACGATCGGAGCGGTAAAAGAAGGTGCTATTCAGACTATATCCAAAACCCACACGCACACACAACTAGGAATAAAAAGAGAAAACCTGCAAAACCCACAAACAAAACCACCACTGAGACCATCAACATGAGAAAGATTTATGACAAGACTAACTGGACTGGACCAAACCATCCCAAGCAAACCATATTCTACAGAAAATTCGACAAGACTTACACACATATGTGACCAAAAGCTTCATGATATGCATAACAATCAAACACCCTGATCCCCGTCGGCAAGCACACAATAGAAAACAAAAGTGTCACACATACCATAACCTAGACACAGACTCAAAAAGTCATGAGTAAACCAAAAACTCTAAGTGAAAATAAAAAGAACGCCGATCAAACCAATAATCCCAAATCCCACATAACGTTCAACGTCCTATAGTGCGGTGAAGTGGGTGGTGGGTAAAACTAACAACTCATTTTTATAGATGATCAATTAAGCACAGTTCATTGTTAATTTAATCCGTTAATGCATGGTGAGTCGGAAATGTAGCCCAGCCCCTCTCAGACTGGACATGACTTAACTTGATTGGGTCTCTACTAATGCAATTCATTTTTACAACTATATGATGTGTGGTACAAAGCGCATGCATGCGTGACTTCAGGGGATTCATTTTAATTACAATTTAAATGTGTCGGTAACGCATGTGCGTGTGCACTTATGAATGGTTTTTAATTTACAAAAATTAAGTGGAATACAATGCAAAGGTGTGCGTGCAACTGCGGGGTTCCTTTTACAATTAACATTTGGTTCATTTTATTTACAAATTTATTATGTGCATTTTGTTAATTTGGTGTGTGCAACTGTCACTTGATTTTTATTACAATTAAATGTGTGTTATGGTGCACGTGGGAGAGGGAAAAATAGAAAAAATTGGTGATGTGTGGGTCCATTTGCAAAGTCTGATATCAAGTCCTCAAAGATGGAATGCGCAATCCACGAAAATCCACAAAAAAATTGACAGATTGTCGACTAACAATAGTCGTCCTGCCGTACAAAAAAACGAAAACCAACTAATTTCTTGACCAAACAAAAAAAATGATACGCATGACCAAAATAAATAGAAAATGGACGTGGAGGAGAAAATTTTGATAAATTAAGGGAGAGTTTGTTTTGTTTTTTCTTTTTGTGACAATAATGTGGAATGTGGAGTGTGATAAAAAGATATATGAGAAACATTTTGGTTTGTTGTGGTTTGGATTTTGCTTTGTGTGGTTTTATTTGTTTGCTTTTGTGGGTTTTATTTTTCTTTTTTTTCATACCATGACAATATAGCATGGAGATGTTTTCTTTTGTTTTTTCAACATTAAATGTAAAGAAGTTAGGGAAGTATGATGGAATGGTTGTTTATTTTTGTTTGATTTGTTTTTATTTTTGTTTAAAAAAACCAAGAAACAAATATTTCCCACCACGAAAACTGAAAATCATTTTGTTTCAAATTTTTAGAAAATTGTGGATCATATTTTTGAATTTTCAAATGATTTTAAATAATAAGTACATTTTTATAAGATGTTTCCATTAAAGAATTATGTTCCAAAAAATATGTTGACATTTTTCATTCCAAAAATTTGTCCAAAATGTGAAAGAACATGAATGTAATTTTTGGGGATTTTTTTTGTTTTGGATTTTTTTCTAATTTTTATGTATTTTTTATTTTTTATGAACTTTCAGCATTTTATGAATGATTTTGGCCAATTTTGATTCTTCAAAAATTATTTAATGGCATTTTTCATGAAGAAAAATTTTCAAAATGTGTAAAAAGGTTTCGGAAAATGTTTATAATTTTTTGTATTTTTAAATGATTTTTCATAATCTTAAATATTTTAATGAATTTTAGAATTTTGAAGGGAGTTTCAGGATTAAAAAATGAATACCCGGGTACGCACATGTGAACATCAATGACCTTGCACGCCCACGAACGTGTTCGATGCGTGTCCTCACGCGTGAAAACATGCAAAGACCACGTACACACCGACCACACACAGAAAACCACGTACAAATGCGTGTGAACAGTCACTACGAAATCCTGAAAGCACACGAACACACGTGAACTATTGGAATTGAGGTGCAGGCAGAGGGGGGTGTCTACAAGGGTGAATGGGGGAAAGGTGGGAAGGGAGGGCTTAGGAGGAGGAGGCGACAGAGCGAGCGGAGCAGAAGAAGAAGAAGAGCAGGATGAGGAGGAGGAGGAGGAGGGAGATGGAAGAAGCGGAAGAAGAAGGAGAAGAAGAAGAAGGGGAGGAAGGAGGAGGAGGAGGAGAAAGAGGAAGAAGAAGAAGAAGAGGGAGATAAAAGAAGCGGGAAAGGAAGGAGAAGAAGAAGAAGAAGGGGAGGAAGGAGGAAGAGGAGGAAGAGGAACAAGAAGAAGAAGAAGAAGGAGGAGGAGATGGAAAAAGAAGAAGGAAAGAGAGAGCGAGAGCAGAAGTACGGAGAGAGGGGAGAGGGAAAGGGAGGGGTCAGGGAGAGAGAAGAAGAAAGAAAGAGAGAGAAAGAAGAGAAGAGAGAAGAGGGAGGAAGGAGGGGGGGAGGAGGGAAGCATCAGGAAGGGGGGAGGGATTTAATTTTCTTAATTAAAGAATTAAAAAATAAATAATAAATGATAATAATAATAATAATAATAATAAGGGAGACCCTCCTCGTCCCGCACATAGACGTGGAGCGCGAGTAAAAGAATTTGTAGTGGCGGGACCCACAAGCGGCTAGGACACCGTCACGAGGGCGAACAGTGCGATAGACACATCAAAAGATGGGTAAATTAAAAAACGTGGAGGTTCACGCGCAACACGGGAGGCGCGTATACACGTAAAAACACAAAAAATTTAATAAAACCCAAATCGTGTATCAGAATGGAATGCCGTAAAAACAAAAAATGTGTCAAAAGGCAAGGTAAAGAAATGGAAAAATGCAACAGGGGATTCGCGGAGAATGCATGGCATTCACATGGAAAAAAGGCAAAAATCGAGCCTGAAAATACATACAGGGATTAATATAAAAAAATCCACTCAGTAAAACACAGGGTAGAAAGAAGGAAAAATATGCAAAGTAATGTGCTCGATAAACCTGTCATGTCAAAACACGGTTCCGGCAGAGATAAGATGCATTCAAATGGAAAAAACCCAATAAAACAAACTCAAAAATCAATACGGGAATAACCGAGTACTAGAACGAAGGGCAATTAAAAAGAAAAATTTTGGGGGAAGGGGATTCACAAGGCTGTCACATCAAAACTCATATCCAGGGGAACGAGGAGGAGTTCACATGCGAAAAACACAAAAAAGACACCCAAAAACACATTGAAATTTTAATAACTTAAAATCCAACAGGCAAAATAGGGTGGAGAAAAAGGGAAAAATGTGGGAAAAGGTTGGCTGGACACAATTATCAAATTGAATAGGAAGTCCAGTGAAAAAAGGACATGGGCACATGGAAAAAGGTAAAAAAGACGCACGAAAATGTCCCGAAAACCCACCACAAAAATTAATAACCGGTGAACCGTGCATCGGAATGATGGGCGGTAAAAAGGAAAAATGTTAAGGGAAAGGTATAGGACAGGGTTGTTATGTCAGATTGTTTTTCCGAAGCAAAAAGGATGTGTTCACATGGAAACACATCCAATTGACGGAAAATTGCTCAAAAATTAATAACTCAAAAATTGTCAAACAGAACAAGGATTAGTAAAAAGGAAAAATGGTCAGTTCAAAGGGACGAACATGGCTGGAAGGTTGGATGTGGGTTCTGGTGAACCTAGGGTGCATTCACATGAAAAACTACAAAACAAGGGATAAAGGAAAATAGAGAAGGAACAGCCCCAAGGGTGGGTTGAAAGTGGACGGGTGGGTGGGAAGGGACCCCATCAAGGTAAAATCGGGTCATGGCATAGATGCATGATCAAATTGAGGCATATGCAAGGTGTATGCATCATAGACGCATAGGGACGCGTCCCCACACTTAAAACCTTAATGGACAGGGTTGGATGCATCAACACAGCCTAGGACTCATCAATCGACTGGACTCTGATATCCCCACACTTAACACATAACATACACTTGCAATCATAAGTATAGGGTTAGAAAAACTTGGCCCGTTTCACGTATGGTCGAAGGAACCATCACTCCTACAAAAGGGTTGGAGTTGGCTGCAGGAGGTACCACGGCTCACTCCAGCATTCAGTCAGCATGGCAAGGACCATGTAGCAGCACCCAAAGAGGTAGCTCGTTGACAAAGCCCGTCGGGATAGGTGTCATTGACGAAGGATAGTCACTCAGCTCTCACAAGCACTCAAAGGGGATGAGAGAACAATCACTCACCCCATAACTTACATCACTCGAGATAATATTGATGGAAACCTAGATCTCACACCCGGTTTAGGAATCGACAAGGGGGATGGTGCAGAGGGAGTATGCCAAGGTGCACAGTTGATGGTGCATTAGTGCGTCCAACCCCGTCTGGCATAGGTGCAAGCAAGAAGGCCAGGGAGCCTTGTTGTGCAGAGTATAAAAGAGGATGACATGTCCTGTGGTGATAGGAGAGACCAATCTCATGTGTGCATAGGGAAACGAGAACAAACCTGACTCCAATTATCGTAATGTCCCTCAATCCTCACCTCTCAATAATTGATTTAGGAAACACTAGTCACAGTCAACCCCCCTCTATCTCACACTCTGTTGATAGATATAGGAGGACTGCATGTTCCTAAAACCCATTGATGTTGTCCTCACAATCAAGTGTACAAAGGTTGTATGCCTTATGCGCATTTGATGGTGCAGTAGTGTATCCTGCCCTGTGCTAGCATATGGTGCGAGAAGGAAGGCTAAGGAGCCTTATAGTATAGTGCACAAGAACAGATCATGCATTGTGCATTGAGAGGCCCAGCCCGAGCATGCAGCCCTCTATTTCACACAACTCACCTCTCATTTGAATTGAAGGGAAATGACTAGTCACTCACCCCACCCTCTATCTCATGCTCTACTAATAAATACAGAGGGTAGCCCATACTCACAGTCCATCTTGTTAAGATGAAAGCTCACATCACTCAAGGGGTTGCCGAGGAAGATCACCTCATCTGTTGCTAGCATCAGGGAGTTGATGATGAGGCGTACCCAAGGAGGTAGCCCATATATCTGGTACGCTAGATTTTCAGGAGATCATGTCATCTGTGTTAGGGAATCACAGGTTCTGCGGGGAGTGCACACCAAGGGAGGTGGCTTTGAAATTTCTTCTGCAAAAGTGTTTGTTGATGATTCGGCTATCCTAGACTGCAGGGTGTTACCACCTTTTCCATAGCCATCTTTCTATCCAAGGGTGTTTCCACCTTTTCTCAGAACAAGGCTTGCTATTACAAGGAATTGCTTACTTTTCTCCCATAATATTTACTTTCCTTTTCTTTTCTTTTCGTTTCGTTTCTTTTACCCTACGCCTGAGGGTGTTTCCACCTTTTCTCAAAGAATAGGTCAGCATGATAGGGACCGAAGTCCTTTTCTCCCATGACCGTTATATATATGTATAACTGGAAAAAGAGAATGCTAGAAATACCATGTGTTAGAACCATCCTCGCCAGCGCTACTGGATCAGACAAGAGGAGAATAGAGTAGGGATGAGAGGGGTCTGGGAGGGGCTAGCAGAAGGATGCTGCCTCATAAAAAAGAGTATAATGGCTATCAGTAGCACAAGGAGAAAAACAATGCAATGCCCAAAAGGGAAAGGGTGGGTCAATTGTGATTGTCAAGATCCCTAGGGAGGGAAGTACTTCTTTAGGCGGTAGACATTGATCAGGAAGGGATCATCAGAGGATCATTGTCTGGACTTGGATTGAGCCATTCGGATTGACAGCCCATCCATCGTTGTTGAAGCTTGCTTGGAAACTTCCAAATCTTGAGTCATAGGCCATGACGAGATCACCTTCTTTGAACTCCTTCTGCTTGATGAAGCTGTCATGATAGACCTTTCTGCGAGCTTATGTAACTTTCATGCACTGTAGGGCCATCCTGCGGATCTCATCAAGACGCTCCAAGTGCAAGAGATGGTGTTGCAAGGACTTGACATCTCCCAAGCATTCATTGATGGCCATACATAGAGAGGGTAGCTCGAGTTCAATAGGAAAGACAGCTTCTGTACCATACACCAGCTAGAAGTGTGACTGTCCTATAGCTGCCTTATGGGAGGTTCTGTACGCCTAGAGGGCCTTTGTAATTCAATCATCCTGGGAGCCATCTCATCATTCTTCCCTTCACATCGGCTTTTTTCATTAGGAAGGACAGGGCCTCATGATACACATAAAATTTGAAGTAAGTTGATAGCAAGTAGTGGTGAAACTTCTCTAGGGCAAACACCATTGCCAAACACTCTAACTCTGTCACTATATAGTTATGCCCTCTATCAGTGAGTTTTCGACTTACATAGTAGATGGGCTGATCTAACTTCAAGGAGCCTTTTTGGCATAAGACTGTGCCTAAGCCTTCAATGGATGCATCAGTGTGCACGTGGAACTCCTTCATCCAATCAGGAGGTTGCAAGATAGGTGCCTCAACCAGACACAGTTTTAGAGTGTTGAAGGCTTGATCACAATCCTCTATCCAAATGAACCCCGCAACCTTTCTTAGAAGCTTATGCAGGGGAGCTGCCTTTGTTGCAAAATGGGCTATGAATCTTATGTAGTAGCCCACATGGCCTAGAAATCCCCTCAATTGTTTGAGGTTAGTTGGTGCTGTCAAGGTTGCAATCTTCTCAATTTTTGTAGGGTTTGTTGATATCCCTTCTACGCAGAGACAGTGTGGCCCAACAGGACTCTAGAAGAGACTCCAAATATGGATTTGTCGAAGTTGAGAGAGATCTCATACTCCCGGAATTGATCAAAGCATTGCTTCAAATGTCCCCAATGTTTAAGGATCAAACTATAAACACAGAAATCATCCAAGTGTACCTCAATGAGGTGATACAGATGATTTTGAAATGTGGCCATCATGACTCGCTAGAAGGTTGTAGGGGCATTGCAGAGCCCAAATGGCATCACTCTGTAGGCATAGGTCCCCCACTCTGTTTTGAAGGTTGTCTTGGACTGATCTTCTTCTACTATCTGCACTTGGTTATAACCACTATATCCATCCAGCAAAGCGAGTAAAGCTCATGGCTTGCCATCGTGTCCAACAGTTGGTCAGTGAAAGAGATAGGAAAGTGATCCTTCTTCGTCTTTGAATTCAGCTTGTGAAAATCCACACATATTCACAATTTTCCATTCTTCTTGGGTACGACCATGATGGGAATCCCCTTCAGATCTTTATAAGACCATGCAAACAGGTCCAAGTTCTCTTTCAATAAGTTATGCAGAATCAATAGTTCCTCTTCTAGCAAGCTACTACCCACCTTTAGGTGGAGTTCAGAGCCATCTGCATCCACAAAAGTCAACTGTCTTTCACCTTCTACTTCACAGATGAAGGTCCCACGGACTGCTTCTAGATATAGATTCGACTCCTTCAAGGAAGTGGTGTCCTCATCTGATGTTCCACTAGAACCGACTTCTTCTTTGGGTTGCTCCTTGAGATGTTGAAATGGGATTAGGGCTATTTCGGGTTTGATTTCAAAATTAGTGACCTCTTGGCTCGAGGACTCATCTTCTGATGATGCATCCAAGAATGTCACATAACAGGGACCCTCTGATATCTGTTGGGGTGGTTGGATTGGTGATTGTTGGAAAGGTGCATCATTATCATCTTTTCTTGGGAAGGATGGGTGAGGGCGGTAAGAGCCACTGTTGAAAGACAACTTATTCTTTTTAGTCCATTTCTTATAAAGATTTTGCAAATGAGCGGATCCATTTATCAGACCAAACAGTACCATCACCACTTTTTCCCACAATATAAGATCTTCTTCTTCTAGTGCTTCTGGGAGGTCCTCCTCATATGTATCCTCTTCAGGTGGAATAGATTCTTCCACCTCGCTTTCATAATCGTCTTCCTCAATATCATCTTCGTCCTCTTTGGACTTTGTCTCTGTAGGAGCTCTGTAAGAGAAGAATAGGCTCTAAATTTCATCTTATGCCTCCGTCTTTGGCTCTACTTCAGCCATGTAGCAGGGATAGCAGTACATCCAGGTCTCTATCTCGCTATCAAAGGTAATGTCGGAAGTCATTCCTGGTTCAGGGAAGAATTATTTACCTATTGACAAGGACTTTGCATCTTGAGGGAGTTGGCTTATAGCGCCCACTGTTAGGGACTGTACCATATGTTACTTCATTAAAGGAGTCAGTTACGACTTCGATGGACATGGATCCATTGCCCTTTTGCGATCCATACAACTTCAATACTACTTTTTTGGGTCCTCTGCCTAGGATTAGGGTTCCTTTGAACCAATCTATACTCGCTCTCACTTCAAAAAGCCATGGTCTCCCCAGCAACAGAGGATATGAGGTCCCATAAGAATTTGGCTTCACCACCAGATACGTCAACCAATAGTCTCTTTCTGCCAAGGTTGTCTTCATGTATGGGAGAATGCCCAAAGGCTTAATTCTGCTCTGGTCTGCCAGTCTAATAAGCCACTGTGTAGGTTGCATACCTTGTAGGCCTAGATCCTTCATTGTGACATCCGTCATGATGTTTACTGATGAGCCTCCATCAATCAGTGCATCTGCAATAAAGCACCCTTCAATCCATATGCCAATCTTTGGGGTTCTAGGATCTAGGAAGGCTTTGGCTACATCCACTTCCTTTACAGGCTCTAGATCCTTATTGGTCTTGGTTGTTGTTGAAGGAGCAATCCTTAATCCACATCTTCAAGTCAGGTTGCTTTTAAACTTCTTTCGGTAGCTGTGAGACAGCATCAACAACTGTCAAAGCGTTAAATTCGGTTTAAAAGTGTCTTGGTCTTTTACCAATTCATATTCTTTGATGGGATCCACAGGCTTCTCCAACCTGCTAGGAAACGGGGCTATGCCCATTTTCATCTTGCCTTTTTCTTCCAGCAATGACAGCATTGGCACTTCTTCTATTTTTGGAGATATTTATGTATCCTCTATCTCCTAGACCTCTGGTTCTATTTCTAGAACTGTCTCTAGTACCTTCTGTGGCACTGTAGTGCTATGTACTATAGGGTTTTGTTATGTACTGGTCTACCCTTTTGTTGGCAGGTGGAACTTCATAGTCTTGGTAGGAGGATTGTTCTCTTTTTCGACAAGTGGTTCCTTCTTCTTCGCATGCATAATAACAACAACTTCCAACTCCACCAGATTAGAGGTAGGCTCATGTGCCTTCTACTGGCTATCAGTGGCATTGGCCTTGACAAGGGTGCAAAGGACTGGGACAGTCCTTTGCAATGTGGCCTTCTCCTTTACATCTGCTACAT
Source organism: Lygodium microphyllum (assembly GCF_053477565.2). Classification (NCBI taxonomy): domain Eukaryota; kingdom Viridiplantae; phylum Streptophyta; class Polypodiopsida; order Schizaeales; family Lygodiaceae; genus Lygodium; species Lygodium microphyllum. The sequence goes on from NC_141146.1 coordinate 127,945,338, forward strand.
AGAGGTTTATAGTCCATTGACCTTCTAGGGTTTGGACAATTTGGCAAAATATGCCCCTTTTCTCTGCATCTATAGCATTCAATTTCTTATCTCTGACCACCACTAGAGACTGTCTTCCTCTGCAACTTTGGGACAAGAACCTCCTTGGTCCAAAATTAGATCCAAACTCCTTGGGCTTTGGCCCGATATCTTGGGTTTTCATCTTTGACTCCAACAGATTGAACCTTGCATCTTCGTCTCTCTTCTGTCTATCATGCATCTCTTTTAAAGAGTAGATATCTTCCGTATGGTTATTCCTCAGGCCGTATGAATAGAAAGCTCCTAGGATAGTAGGTTTGCAGGTACATTCAGTGGCTAAATGTCCCAGTTGATGCCATTTTTCACACCATGTATTGGATCTCAGGGCGTGTCGCACCACTCCTGTGGGATTAGACACATTGGCAGTATTTACCTTCAGAGTCTGCAGTTGCTCTATCAACACACCCATGAGTTCCTTCTTGATATTTGAAACTGAGTTAGATAAGTATTCCTTCAAGCTTTTTCCTCCTGCCATGTTGGTAGCAAAGTTTTGAGGCATCTCTATTATCGCTGCATAGACTGGTTGAGTTGATACAGAGGGCCCTCTGTTCTGGTTCTGATTCAGGGCTCCTGTCTAGACTGTTGGTTGTTGTTGATTCTAGTTGGTAGGATTCCACTGTTGAGGCTGATTCACCATTTGAGGGACTATTTGAGGCCATTGGAGTAATTGTGGAGCCATCATGGGGGGTAGTGTGTTGCCATTGTGGAGTTGGTGCATTGTACTGAGGCATTGTAGGCCTCTGTTGGTAGGGGTAGGAAACAGTTCCCGGGACTGTATTTGGCAGATACGCCATTCCTAACATTGTAGGAGGTAGAACTCCTTTTCCTGGGGTCATTGACAATCTTGCATTATGACTATACCACATGATGCACACATTCTTATCTTCCAATGATGCTTTCACATTTTGTCACCTAAGATGATTCAAATTTTTCTATGTCGTACCAAGTTGCAACAAATAGTTTTAGTGATATTTTTCTAGAAGCCATAGTTTTCCTTTTTCTAGAAGTCCTAAAGGATGTCTTGTTACTTTGTTTCTTTGTAGCATTCATTAATATTGACGAGAACAATATGTTTTTATCATAAAACTGTAGTATACTTGTTCATGGAAAAACATGCTATACTTCGTAATTTTATTTTAAAAATACCTTATTTTCTAATGTGCAAGAATGATAAGTTTTTTTCTTAATAGTCTAATAAAATAATTTAACAATAATAATATTTAAAAAAGGAAAAAAAATGAAATAAAAAAACATGCTACATAGCATGTTGAAGAGTTGGCACAAATCTCTTTATAATTAAATAATTATAGGAGAAGGTGTCATTCCCTCGTCCATTCAAAATATCTGGTTTGTTGAAGCTTTACATTTTCGTTTTTTCAAGTATATTCGAAAGTTTGTTATGCTTTTGTTTTCGCCATACATTCAAAAGATCGTTTTTAAAAAATATTTGTTTCACTACTATTTACTAATCTTTAAAAGAATGAACGACGAAGATTTGAATCTGAACTTAATAAATTAAAAAGACGAAAGACAAAACTGTTTAAACTAATCCTAGAAAGAATGAATGATGAAGATTTGAATCTAACCTTTTAGTTTGCAAACATGATGATCGAAGAACTGACGTTTGTGTCTCCACACACATGTGTATGACCTTCCTCTCTCTTCAAATAAAAGAGGAATTTCATAATGAAAAGAACGGCCTATACTACTTAACTCTCCCCCCTTTATATAGGCTTAAGGCTTCCATGCAGAATCACCAAAAGATACATATAATAGCATGCATTATCCAATTGTCTAATAGATAGAAGGCTTTTGGTCAAAGCCAATACATGGCATACATTATGTAGAGTAAAAGAGCTGCCTAAAGGAAAGTGTAGCCATATATTTCGAATGTCCATAATATCCAATGCCAAGTCATTTTCCAGTCGCACAAAACTTATCATGCTACGATAGGATTGAAACCAATCCCTACACAAGGTAACACAAAAGGAAGCCTAGGAATCGAGTAGCCAACACTAAGAATATGTAGATGAAGCATCGGTCAATTGAGAAGCATTAAGAGAGGAAGTTACTAAGATGTACTCATCATTTGACTCACACTACACTATATTATCTCTTCAATCTTTATAACACTAAGAATATGTAGATGAAGCATCGGTCAATTGAGAAGCATTAAGAGAGGAAGTTACTAAGATGTACTCATCATTTGACTCACACTACACTATATTATCTCTTCAATCTTTATACTAGACTTACTGGGAAGAATACTGGGATCATGAAAGTTTTCTTGCACTTCATCATTGCCTTTCTCTTTACGCTTATTGTCGCTCATCTTATGATACTATAGTTGAATATGACCCTACTTCCCATAATAATGACATAAAAAAGAGGACTTATGATCATGGGACTAACTACGAGACTGCCCATGAGATTGAGACCTTTATGAGTCTCTACTAGGGTAGTCATTCATGCAAAGGTCTATAAGGGGTCTATAAGCTATTCCAACCCACAGATTTGTGATGCAAGGCTTTGGTTGTCATAAAGATTGCATAGATTTTCCCATAATTACCAAGCATTATCCTTAAGTGCAACAACATTGAAGTAAATATGTTTACATGGTGACAATATAAGGGTGGATTTACATAGCTCATCTAACTCATCCAAATCCATGCCTTCGAGCTTTACACTCCAATAGGTGAAATTTGTGCCATTGAGCTTTTCAATATTGAAAACAATACTAAAGAGAGAGATTATACATGAGAGAGAGTGGAGGGGGTTTTAATTTGTGTGTGTGTGTGTGTGTGTGTGTGTGTGTGTGTGTGTGTGAGAAGAAGGGGAGGGAAAAGAGAAAAGGAGAGATTATGTGTGAGAGAGAGGGGAGGAGGGGAGGGGGTTTTAATTGAAAAATGGAGGTTTTGAAAAGGGGATAGGTTTGGGGCTTTTCTTCTCTCCCCGCTTTTCTTCTCTTTGTCTCTCTCCCCCTCCCCCTCCCCCTTCTCTCCTCTCTTTTTCTTTTTTCTTTTCCTCTCTCTCTCTCTTAAAATTTATATTTCTTCTATATAATTCTCTTTCTCTCTTTTACCCCTCTCTCTCTCTTTCTCTTCTCTTTTCTCTTTTTTGCTCTCTCTGTATCCCTCTCTCTCTTCTTATTTTTCTTTTCTTCTCTCTTTCTCTTTCAAGTTTTTTCTCTCTATATGTTTTTTCTCTCCTCTCTTTCCCTTCCTCTTCTCCTATTTTCTCTCTCTTTCAAATTATATATTTTCTCTCAATCTCTCTCTCTCTCTCTCTCTAAGTCAAAAACTATATAAAATTTTTTAATTTAAAAAAGACTATTTTCTTTTCTCTTTCCACTCTCTCTCTCTATCTTTTTCTCTTTTAAAAAAAATCATTCTCCTTCTCCTTCTTCTTTTATCTCCCTCTCAAAGTGTGTGAAAAACTATGTTCAAGAAACTTTAAATTAAAAAAAATTAAAAAGTATTTAATTAAAATAAAAGTTTAAATTAAAAAGCTTAATCTAATTGAGAGAGAGAGAGAGAATCTAGGCTCTACACATGAGAGAGAGAGAGAGGGTAGTAGAGGAAGAAAAATGTTTAATTAAAAAAAACTATTCTCTTTCCTCTTTCTCTCCCTCTCTGGCTTTTTCTTTCTTCTTCTTATTTTTAGAGGGGGGAGAGGGGAGGAATTTAATTAAAAAAGGGAGGGGGAAAAGAAAGAGAGAGATTATACGTGAGAGAGAGGGGAGAGGGTTTTAATTTTTAAGAGAGAGAGAGAGAGAGAGAGAGAGAGAGAGAGAGAGAGAGAGAGAGAGAGAGAGAGAGAGAGAGAGAGAGAGAGAGAGAGAGAGAGAGAGAGAGAGAGCCTAAGCCCTACAATGAGAGAGAGGGGGGGAAGAGAAAATGACAGATTACACATGAGAAAGAGGGGAGGGGAGGGGAGGGGATTTTAATTGAAAAAATGAGGTTTTGAAAAGGGGATAGGTTCGGGAAGCCCTATAGAGGTTTGGGGCTTTTTGAACCTACGACCAAAACTAGATTGACTTTTTGTAGACCAAGATGAATGTATTAATGATGCTTAATAGTTGAAGCTGTAACAACTTTGCATTAAGAATTCGTTTTGTGTGGTCTCGTAAAAGTGACACCATGTATTTGTTTCTCTCTTTCTTCGCAAGACATGGTCGATATTTAGTTATCATCATGTTAACTCCATATTGTTGGCATGTAAGGACGAGAATAATGCTTAACAAAGCTGTTGTAACTTGTATTCTTCTGTAGATGGATCATTTTTTTGCGAGTTGATAGCATGATGTTGCATTGTGACTATACCACATGATGCACACATTCCTATCTTCCAATGATGCTTTCACATTTTGTCACCTAAGATGATTTGAATTTTTCTACGTCGTACCAAGTTGCAGCAAATAGTTTTAGTGATGTTTTTCTAGAAGCCATAGTTTTCCTTTTTCTAGAAGTCCTGAAGGATGTCTTGTGACTTTGTTTCTTTGTAGCATTCATTAATATTGACGAGAACAATATGTTTTTATCATAAAACTGCAGTATGCTTGTTCATGGAAAAACATGCTATACTTTGTAATTTTATTTTAAAAATACCTTATTTTTTAATGTGCAAGAATGATAAGCTTTTTTCTTAATAATCTAATAAAATAATTTAACAATAAAAATATTTTAAAAAGGAAAAAAAACTAAATGAAATAAAAAAACGTGCTACATAGCATGTTGAAGAGTTGGCACAAATCTCTTTATAATTAAATAATTATAGGAGAAGGTGTCATTCCCTCGTCCGTTCAAAATATATGGTTTGTTGAAGCTTTACGTTTTCGTTTTTCCAAGTATATTCGAAAGTTCGTTATGCTTTTGTTTTCGCCATACATTCAAAAGATCATTTTTAAAAAATATTTGTTTCACTACTATTTACTAATCTTTAAAAGAATGAATGACGAAGATTTGAATCTGAACTTAATAAATTAAAAAGATGAAAGACAAAACTGTTTAAACTAATCCTAAAAAGAACGAATGACGAAGATTTGAATCTAACCTTTTAGTTTGCAAACACGATGATTGAAGAACTGACGTTTCTGTCTCCACACACTTGTGTATGACCTTCCTCTCTCTTCAAATAAAAGACAAATTTCATAATGAAAAGAACGACCTATACTACTTAACTCTCCCCCCTTTATATAGGCTTAATGCTGATCCATTTTGGATAGTAGAAAGCCCGCCCAATTGAACTTAGCACCCTCTAGAATCTTCACAGAAGCTGTGAACGGTTCCTTGGATAGATACTTAGATGCAAGTTTGCCCAGTCCTGGAGGAACGACATAGCTGCTTCCATGCTAGAGAAGAGATAAGGGCAACATCTACCCCTAAACTGTTAATAAGATGGTTGAGAAGAAAGGGGATAGAAGTTTCCTTCTTCAAGAGCGTGGCAATCTCTTCAGTAGTAAGTAACTCGTTATCGCTCGGCACAAACGAAGTAGAAATGAGCAACAGTGCTTCATTGATATTAGATGTAGATAAATAGAAGCTACAGTTATAAACCAGACCAGATTGGGTTTTATAAGAAGCCAAGAAGGAGTAACAAAGCTTATCATCCACATGCGGGAATGTGAGGGTAACAAATGGTTGGAGGCTTGCATGTTGAATGCAATATGCCTCTAAAAGGAGGGAATAATCATGACTACAAGGGGAACATGCAATACCACGATCGGAGGGATAAAAGAAGGTGCCATTCAGACTATATCCAAAACCCACACACACACACAACTAGAAATAAAAAGAGAAAACCTACAAAACCCACAAACAAAACCACCACTGAGACCATCAACATGAGAAAGATTTATGACAAGACTGACTGGACTGGACCAAACCATCCCAAGCAAACCATATTCTACAGAAAATTCGACAAGACTTACACACATATGTGACCAAAATCTTTATGATATGCATAACAATCAAACACCCTGATCCCCATAGACAAGCACATAACAGAAAATAAAAGTGTCACACATATCGTAACCCAGACACAGACTCAAAAAGTCATGAGTAAACCAAAAACTCTAAGCGAAAATAAAAAGAACGCCGATCAAACCAATAATCCCAAATCCCACGTAACGTTCAACCTCCTATAGTGCGGTGAAGTGGGTGGTGGGTAAAACTAACGACTCATTTTTTTAGATGATCAATTAAGCACAGTTCATTGTAAATTTAATGTGTTAATGCATGGTGAGTCGGAAATGTAGCCCAGGCCCTCTCAGACTTGACATGACTTAACTTGATTGGGTCTCTACTAATGCAATTCATTTTTACAATTATATGATGTGTGGTACAAAGCGCATGCATGCGTGACTTCAGGGGATTCATTTTAATTACAATTTAAATGTGTCGGTAACGCATGTGCGTGTGCACTTATGAATGGTTTTTAATTTTCAAAAATTAAGTGGATTACAATGCAAAGGTGTGCGTCCAACTACGGGGTTCCTTTTACAATTAACCTTTGGTTCATTTTATTTACAAATTTATGATGTGCATTTTGTTAATTTGGTGTGTGCAACTGTCACTTGATTTTTATTACAATTAAATGTGTGTTATAGTGCACGTGGGAGAGGGAAAAAGAGAAAAAACCTGGTGATGTGTGGGTCCATTTGCAAAGTCTAATATCACGTCCTCAAAGATGGAATGCGCAATCCACGAAAATCCAAAAAAAAACTAACAGAAGGGCGACTAACAATAGTCGTCCTACCGTACAGAAAAACGAAAACCAACTAACATCTTGACCAAATTAAAAAAATGATACGCATGACCAAAATAAAAAGAAAATGGATGTGGAGGAGAAATTTTTGATAAATTAAGGGAAAGTTTGTTTTGTTTTTTCTTTTCGTGCCAATAATGTGGAATGTGGACTGTGATAAAAAGATATATAAGTAGCATTTTGGTTTGTTGTGGTTTGGATTTTGCTTTGTGTGGTTTTATTTGTTTGCTTTTGTGGGTTTTTTTTTTCTTTTTTTTTCATACCATGACAATATAACATGGAGATGTTTTCTTTTGTTTTTTCAACATTAAATGTAAAGAAGTTAGGGAAGTATGATGGAATGGTTGTTTATTTTTGTTTGATTTGTTTTTATTTTTGTTTTAAAAAAAACCAAGAAACAAATGTTTCCCACCACTAGGAGATTGAAAACCTTTTTTTTTTTTTTGGAAAATTGTCGATCATGTTTTTGAATTTTCAAATGATTTTAAATGATAAGTACATTTTTATAAGATTTTATCATGAAAGAATTATGTTCCAAAAAATATGTTGACATTTTTCATTCCAAAAATTTGTCCAAAATGTGAAAGAATATTAATGTAATTTTAAAGAATTTTTATGTATTTTTATTTTTTAATTTTTATGTATTTTTTATTTTTTTTAAATGAATTTTCAGCATTTTATGAATGATTTTGGCCAATTTTGATTTTTCAAAAATTATTTAATGGCATTTTTCATGAAGAAAAATTTTCAAAATGTGGAAAAGGATTTCGGCAAATGTTTATAAATTTTTGGATTTTTCAATGATTTTTCATACTTTTAAATATTTTTTATGGATTTTACAATTTTGAAGGGAGTTTCAAGATTAAAAATGAATACCCGGGTACACACGTGTGAACAGCAATGACCTCGCACGCCCACGAACGTGTCCGATGAGTGTCCTCACGCGTGAAAACATGCAAAGACCACGAACACACCGACCACACATAGAAAACCATGTACAGTTGCGTGTGAACAGTCGCTACGAAATCTTGAAAGCACATAACACGCGTGAACTATTGGAATTGAGGTGTGGGCAGAGGGGGGTGTCTACAAGGGTGAATGGGGGAAAGGTGGGAAGGGGGGGCTTAGGAGGAGGAGGCGACAGAGCGGGCGCAGCGGAAGAAGAAGAGGAGGAGGAGGAGGAGGAGGGAGATGGAAGAAGCAGAAGAAGAAGGAGAAGAAGAAGAAGAAGGGGAGGAAGGAGGAGGAGGAGGAGAAAGAGGAAGAAGAAGAAGAAGAGGGAGATAGAAGAAGCGGGAAAGGAAGGAGAAGAAGAAGAAGAAGGGGAGGAAGGAGGAGGAGGAGGAAGAGGAAGAAGAAGAAGAAAGAGATGGAAAAAGAAGAAGGAAAGAGAGAGCGAGAGCAGAAGTAGGGAGAGAGGGGAGAGGGAAAGGGAGGGGTCAGGGAAAGAGAAGAAGAAAGAAAGAGAGAGAAAGAAGAGGAGAGAGAAGAGAAAGGAAGGAGAGGGGGGAGGAGGGAATCGTCGGGAAGGGGGGAGGGATTTAATTTTCTTAATTAAAAAATAAATGATAAATGATAATAATAATAATAATAATAATAAGGGAGCCCCTCCTCGTTCCGCACATAGGTGTGGGGTGGGGGTAAAAAAATTTGTAGTGGCGGGACCCACAAATGGCCAGGACACCATCACGAAGGCGAACAGTGCGACGGACAAATCAAAAGATGGGTAAATTAAAAAATGTGGAGGTTCACGTGCAACACGGGAGGCGCGTACACACGTAAAAACACTAAAATTTTAATAAAACCCAAACCGTGTATCGGAATGGAATGCCGTAAAAACAAAAAATGTGTCTAAATGCAAGGTAAAGACAATGGAAAAATGCAACAGGGGATTCGGGGAGAATGCATGGCATTCACATGGGAAAAATGCAAAAATCGAGCGTGAAAATATATATGGGGATTAATATCGGAAAATCCACTCGCTGAAACCCAGGCAGAAAGAAGGAAAAATATGCAAAGTAATGTGCTCGACAAACCTATCATGTCAAAACACGATTTCGACTGAGATAAGATGCATTCAAATGGAAAAAACCCAAAAAAACAAACTCGAAAATCAATGCTGGAATAACCAAGTACTGGAATGAAGGGCAATTAAAAAGAAAAATTTTGGGGGAAGGGGATTCACGAGGCTGTCACATCAAAACTCATGTCCGGGGGAATGAGGAGGGGTTCACAAGCGAAAAACACAAAAAAGACGCCCAAAAACACATTGAAATTTTAATAACTAAAAATCCAGCAGGCAAAATAGGGTGGAGAAAAAGGGAAAAATGTGGGGAAAGGTTGGCTGGACACAATTATCAAATTGAATAGGAAGTCCGATGAAAATAGGACATGGGCATATGGAAAAATGTAAAAAAGACGCACGAAAATGTCCCGAAAATCCACCGCAAAAATTAATAACCGATGAACTGTGCATCGAAATGATGGGCAGTAAAAAGAAAAAATGTCAAGGGAAAGGTGTAGGACGGGGTTATTATGTCAGATTGTTTTTCTGAAGCAAAAAGGACACGTTCACATGGAAACACATCCCATTGACGAAAAATTGCTCAAAAATTAATAACTCAAAAATTGTCAAGCAGAACAAAGATTAGTAAAAAGGAAAAATGGTCAGTTCAAAGGGACGAACATGGCTGGAAGGTTGGATGTGGGTTCTGGTGAACCTAGGGTGCATTCACATGAAAAACTACAAAACGAGGGATAAAGGAAAATAGAGAAGGAACAGCCCCAAGGGTGGGTTGAAAGTGGACGGGTGGGTGGGAAGGGACCCCATCAAGGTAAAATCGGGTCATGGCATAGATACATGATCAAATTGAGGCATATGTAAGGTGTATGCATCATAGACGCGTAGGGACACATCCCCACACTTAAAACCTTAATGGACAGGGTTGGATGCATCAACACAGCCTAGGACTCCTCAATCGACTGGACTCTGACGTCCCCACACTTAACACATAACATACACTTGCAATCATAAGTATAGGGTTAGAAAAACTTGGCCCGTTTTGCGTATGGTCGAAGGAACCGTGACTGCTACAGAAGGGTTGGAGTCGGCTGCAGGAGGTACCACGTCTCACTCCAGCATTCAGCTAGCATGGCAAGGACCATGTAGCAGCACCCAAAGAGGTAGCTCGTTGATAAAGCCCGTCGGGGTAGGTGTCATTGACGAAGGATAGTCACTCAGCTCTCACAAGCACTCAAAGGGGATGAGAGAACAATCACTCACCCCATAACTTACATCACTCGAGGTAATATTGATGGAAACCTAGATCTCACACCCGGTTTAGGAATCGACAAGGGGGATGGTGCAGAGAGAGTATGCCAAGGTGCACAGTTGATGGTGCATTAGTGCATCCAACCCCGTCTGGCATAGGTGCAAGCAAGAAGGCCAGGGAGCCTTGTTGTACAGTGTATAAAAGAGGATGACATGTCCTGTCATGATAGGAGAGACCAATCTCATGTGTGCATAGGGAAACAAGAATGTACCTGACTCCAATTATCATAATGTTCCTACATCCTCACCTCTCAATAATTGATTTAGGAAACACCAGTCACACTCAACCCCCCTCTATCTCACACTCTGTTGATAAATACATGAGGGCAGCATATTCCTAAAACCCATTGATATTATCCTCACAATCAAGTGTGCGAAGGTTGTATGCCTTATGCGTGTTTGATGGTGCAGTAGTGTATCCTGCCCTGTGCTGGCATACGGTGTGAGAAGGAAGGCCAAGGAGCCTTATAGTATAGTGCACAAGAACAGATCATGCGTTGTGCATTGAGAGGCCCAGCCTGAGCGTGCAACCCTCTATTCCACACAACTCACCTCTCATTTGAATTGAAGGGAAAGGACTGGTCACTCAGCCCACCCTCTATCTCACGCTCTGCTGATAAATACAGAGGATAGCCCATACTCCAGCCCATCTTGTTAAGATGAAAGCTCACATCACTCAAGGGGTTGTCGAGGAAGATCGCCTCATCTGTTGCTAGCATCAGGGAGTTGATGATGAGGCGTACCCAGGGAGGTAGCCCATATATCTGGTACGATAGATTTTCAAGAGATCATGTTGCTGTGTTAGGGAATCACAGGTTCTGCGGGGAGTGCACACCAAGGTAGGTGGCTTTGAAATTTCTTCTGGAAAAGTGTCTGCTGATGATTCGGCTATCCTGGATTGCGGGGTGTTACCACCTTTTACATAGCCAGCTTCCTATCCAAGGGTGCTTCCACCTTTTCTCAGAACAAGGCTTGCTATTACAAGGAATTGCTTACTTTTCTCCCATAATATTTTCTTTTCTTTTCTTTTCTTTTCGTTTCGTTTCTTTTACCCTATGCCTGAGGGTGTTTCCACCTTTTCTCAAAGGATAGGTCAGCATGATAGGGACCGAAGTCCTTTTCTCCCATGACCGTTATATATATATATATATATATAATGGGAAAAAGAGAATGGTAGAAATACCATGTGTCAGAACCATCCTCGCCACCGCTGCTGGATCAAACGAGGAGAATAGAGTAGGGATGAGAGGGGTCTGGGAGGGGCTAGCAGAAGGAAGCCACCTCGTAAAAAATAGCATAATGGCTATTAGTAGCATAAGGAGAAAGACAATGCAATGCCCAAAAAGGGAAAGGGTGGGTCAATTGTGATTGTCAAGATCCCTAGGGAGGGAAGTACTTCTTCAGGCGATAGCCATTGATTAGGAAGGGATCATCAGAGGATCATTGTCTGGACTTGGATTGAGCCATTCAGATTGACAGCAAGTACATTATAAGAACCCATCCATCGTTGTTGAAGCTTGTTTGGAAACTTTCCAAATCTTGAGTCATAGGCCAGGATGAGATCACCTTCTTTGAACTCCTTCTGCTTGATGAAGCTTTCATGATAGACCTTTCTGTGAGCTTTTGTAGCTTTCATGCACTGTAAGGCCATCCTGCAGATCTCATCAAGACGCTCCAAGTATAAGAGACGACGTTGCAAGGATTTGGCATCTCCCAAGCATTCATTGATGGCCATACATAGAGAGGGTAGCTCGAGTTCAACAGGAAAGAAAACTTCTGTACCATACACCACTGGAAGGGTGACTGCCCTATAGTTGCCTTATGGGAGGTTCTGCACGCCTAGAGGGCCTTTGTAATTCAATCATCCCGGGAGCCATCACATCATTCTTCCCTTCACATCGGCCTTGTTCATTAGGAAGGACATGGCCTCATGAGACACATAAAATTTGAAGTAAGTTGACAGCAAGTAGTGGTGAAACTTCTCTAGAGCAAACACCATTGCCAAACACTCTAACTCTGTCACTATATAGTTATTGCCTCTATCAGTGAGTTTTCAGCTTGCATAGCAGATGGGCTGATCTAACTTCAAGGAGCCTTTCTGGCATAAGACTGTGCCTAAGCCCTCAATGGATGCATCAGTGTGCACATGGAACTCCTTCATACAATCAGGAGATTGCAAGATAGGTGCCTCAACCAGACACAGTGTCAGAGTGTTGAAGGCTTGATCACAATCCTCTCTCCAAATGAACTCGTCATCCTTCCTTAGAAGCTTATGTAGGGGAGCTGCCTTTGTTGCAAAATGGGCTATGAACCTTATGTAGTAGCTCACATGGCCTAGAAATCCCCTCAACTATTTGAGGTTGGTTGGTGCTGTCAAAGTTGCAATCTTCTCAATTATTGTAGGGTTTGTTGATATCCCTTCTACGCAGAGACAATGTGGCCCAATAGGAATCTAGAAGAGACTCCAAATATGCATTTGTCGAAGTTGAGAGAGATCTCATACTCGCGGAATCGATCAAAGCATTGCTCCAAATGTCCCCAATGTTTAAGGATCAAACTATAAACACAGAAATCATCCAAGTATACCTCAATGAGGTGATGTAGATGATTTTGAAATGTGGCCATCATGACTCGCTAGAAGGTAGTAGGGGCATTGCAGAGCCCAAACGGCATCACTCTGTAGGCATAGGTCCCCCACTCTGTTGTGAAGGTTTTCTTGGACTGGTCTTCTTCTACTATCTGCACTTGGTTATAACCACTGAATCCATCCAGCAAAGCGAGTAAAGCTCATGGCTTGCCACCGTGTCCAACAGTTGGTCAGTGAAAGAGATAGAAAAGTGATCCTTCTTCGTCTTTGAATTCAGCTTGTGAAAATCCACACATATTCGTAATTTTCCATTCTTCTTGAGTACGACCATGATGGGCAAGACCCATTCACTATTGGCCACCACTGGATATTTGAACTCGCCTTCTAGAAGCTTCAGCAGCTTTTTTTTTACCAAGGTAGGGTAGTTTGGGTTCATTCACCTCTGTCATTGCCATACAGGCTTGGCATCAGGCTCTAGATCAATGTGATGTTGATATATTGTGGGATCAATCCCCTTCAGATCTTTATAAGACCATGCAAATAGGTCCAAGTTCTCTTTCAATAAGTTATGCAGAATCAATAGTTCCTCTTCTAGCAAGCTACTACCCACCTTTAGGTGGCGTTCAGAGCCATCTGCATCCACAAAAGTCAATTGTCTTTCACCTTCTACTTCACGGATGAAGGTCCCATGGACTGCTTCTGGATATAGATTCGACTCCTTCAAGGAAGTGGTGTCCTCATCTGATGTTCCACTAGAACCGACTTCTCCTTTGGGTTGCTCCTTGAGATGTTGAAATGGGATTAGGGCTATTTCGGGTTTGATTTCAAAATTAGTGACCTCTTGGCTCGAGGACTCATCTTCTGATGATGCATCCAAGAATGTCACATAACAGGGACCCTCTGATATCTGTTGGGGTGGTTGGATTGGTGATTGTTGGAAAGGTGCATCATTATCATCTTTTCTTGGGAAGGATGGGTGAGGGCGGTAAGAGCCACTGTTGAAAGACAACTTATTCTTTTTAATCCATTTCTTATAAAGATTTTGCATATGAGAGGATCCATTTATCAGACCAAACGGTACCATCGCCATTTTGTCCCACAACATAAGATCTTCTTCTTCTAGTGCTTTTGGGAGGTCCTCCTCATATGTATCCTCTTCAGGTGGGATAGATTATTCCACCTCGCTTTCATAATCGTCTTCCTCAATATCATCTTCGTCCTCTTTGGACTTTGTCTCTATAGGAGCTCTGTAAGAGAAGAATAGGCTCTGAATTTCATCTTCTGCCTCTGTCTCTGGCTCTACTTCGGCCATGTAGCAGGGATAGCAATACATCTAGGCCTCTATCTTGCTATCAAAGGTAATGTCGGAAGTCATTCCTAGTTCAGGCAAGAATTATTCACCTATTGACAAGGACTTTGCATCTTGAGGGAGTTGGCTTATAGTGCCCACTGTTAGGGACTCTACCATATGTTACTTCATTAAAGGAGTCAGTTACGACTTCGATGGACATGGATCCATTGCCCTTTTGCGATCCATACAACTTCAATACTACTTTGCTGGGTCCTCTGCCTAGGATTAGGGTTCCTTTGAACCAATCTATACTCGCTCTCACTTCAAAAAGCCATGGTCTCCCTAGCAGCAGATGGTATGAGGTCCCTTAAGAATTTGGCTTCACCACCAGATACGTCAACCAATAGTCTCTTTCTGCCATGGTTGTCTTCATGTATGGGAGAATGCCCAAAGGCTTAATTCTGCTCTAGTCTGCCAGTCTGATAAGCCACTGTGTAGGTTGCATACCTTGTAGGCCTAGATCCTTCATTGTGACATTTGTCATGATGTTTACTGATGAGCCTCTATCAATCAGTGCATCTGCAATAAAGCACCCTTCAATCCATACGCCAATCTCTGGGGTTCCAGGATCTAGGAAGGCATTGGCTACATCCACTTCCTTTACAGTCTCTAGAGCCTTATTGGTCTTGGTTGCTGTTGAAGGAGCAATCCTTAATCCACGTCTTCGAGTCAATATGCTTTTAAACTTCTTTCGGTAGCTGTGACATAGCATCAGCAACTATCAAAGCGTTAAATTCGGTTTAAAAGTGTCTAGGTCTTTTACCAAGTCATATTCTTTGATGGGATCCACAGGCTTCTCCAGCCTGCTAGGAAATGGGACTACACCCATTTTCATCTTGCCTTTTTCTTCTAGCAATGGCAGCATTGGCACTTCTTTTATTTTTGGAGATATTTATGTATCGTCTATCTCCTAGACCTCTGGTTCTATTTCTAGAACTGTCTTTGGTACCTTCTATGGCATTGTAATGCTCTGTACTATAGGGTTTTGTTCTGTACTGGTCTGTCCTTTTGTTGGCAGGTTGAACTTTACAGTCTTGGTAGGAGGATTGTTCTCTTTTTGGACAAGTGGTTCCTTCTTCTTGGCATGCATAATAACAACAACTTCCAACTCCACCAGATTAGAGGTAGGCTCATGTGCCTTCTGCTGGCTATCAATGGGATTGGCCTTGACAAGGGTGCAAAGGACTTGGACAGTCCTTTGCAATGTGGCCTTCTCCTTTGCATCTGCTACATAGAGGTTTATAGTCCATTGACCTTCTAGGGTTTGGATAATTTGGCAAAATATGCCCCTTTTCTCCGCATCTAGAGCATTCAACTTCTTATCTCTGGCCACCACTAGAGACTGTCTTCCTCTGCAGCTCTGGGACGGGAATCTCCTTGGTTCAAAATTAGATCCAAACTCCTTGGGTTTTGGCCCGATATCTTGGGTTGTCATCTTTGACTCTAGCAAATTGAACCTTGCATCTTCATCTCTCTTTCGTCTATCATGCATCTCTTTTAGAGAGTAGATATCTTCCGTATGGTTATTCCTCAGGCTGTATGAATAGAAAGCTCCTAGGATAGTAGGTTTGCAGGTACGTTCGGTGGCTAAATGTCCAATTTGATGCCATTTTTCACACCATGTATTGGATCTCAGGGCGTGTCGCACCACTCCTGTGGGATTAGGCACATTGGCAGTATTTACCTTCAGAGTCTGCAGTTGCTCTATCAACACACCCGTGAGTTCCTTCTTGATATTTGAAACTGAGTTAGATAAGTATTCCTTCAAGCTTTTGCCTCTTGCCACGTTGGTAGCGAAGTTTTGAGGCGTCTCTATTATCGCTGCATAGACTGGTTGAGTTGATATAGAGGGTCCTCTGTTTTGGTTCTGATTCAAGGCTCCCGTCTAGACTGTTGGCTGTTGTTGATTCTAGTTGGTAGGATTCCACTGTTGAGGCTGATTCACCATTTGAGGGACTATCTGAGGCCATTGGAGTAATTGTGGAGCCATCATGGGGGGTAGTGTGTTGCCATTGTGGAGTTGGTGCATTGTATTGAGGATTGTAGTCCTCTATTGGTAGGGGTAGGAAACAGTTCCTGGGACTGTATTTGGCGGATACGCCATTCCTGACATTGTAGGAGGTAGAACTCCTTTTCCTAGGGTCATTGACAATCTTGCCTCTACTTCATCATACAATCTAGCACCTTTCACTGTAGCGTGCAAATTGGCTGGTCTTTTCAATTCCACGAAGTTTTGAACTTTTGGTTGTAGGCCTCTGAGGAATACTCCTTTCTGGATGCCTTCATCAAAATGATGATTGGTCCATCTCTTCAGGATGGATTCCATTCACAAGACATAAGCTTCTACTCTTTCTCCAGAGGACTGACTTAGATTTATGAACTCCTCTTGCATCCGCTCTTCAATACCTTCACGCCTAAATTTAGTGAGGAAGGCCAACTTCAGGTTGTCCCATGTGCCAAATGTTCTTGCTGCTTGTCTTTCATATGATTGAAATGCCGCACCCTTGAAAGTGACGGGGAATATTGCTAACCAATGCTCGGGGGTTCTGGCATTGTTAGCCACACAAGCTACCATAAACTCTGCTACATGAAGATCAAGGTCTTCATTGTACTCTCCCTTAAAAATGGGTAATGGGACTACATTTACTGGCCTGTCATCAATATTTCTAAGAATAATGTGACTAGAAAGGGGACCTTGAGTCGCCATGGGGACTTCTATAAAGAGTGCTTTAGGGAGTCAAAGGAGGCTTCTGTTGCAAGCTCATTCTCGGCCTTGATTTTTGCCTTCTCTCTTCTCATGTACCTCTGGACCCGTTCTAGTACTTGCCTCTTAATTGTGCCATTCATCAGGGGGTTAGCTCCAACCAATTGATCTATACTCAACAGAATGGAATCACAGGGGGCTTCAGTCTCTGGAGAACTCTCTGGCCAACATCTCCTCTACTTCCTTCTTTCCTACATCTTTGAATTCAGCCTTCAAACCACTCCATAGGGGGAGATATTCTGTTCTGAAGGTATCAAAACTCATTCTTCTAAGAATCATTGTTGTGCCAACAGTGTATGTTGTGAAGAACACTCTGTCTACTAACATCCAGTGGGTTTCTAATTGGACAAACATGTCAGTGCACTAGGCATCCCATGTGTCTTGTTGTTGAGCATCTACGAAAAAATTCATTCTCTATTCTTTCTTGTTTTCGTGAACCTCCACTGACCATGACTCCTAAAGCTTCTTGACTATCTCCCACTTGATGATGTCTAGAAATTCTTCAATAAAGGCCAAATCCTCCATTGATAATCATTCTCTCTGTTCTACTCTTCAGTTTTGTGGGAGGAACTTTGCTATTGTGATGTAAGTTTTCGTAGCTTCAGAAGATAGTGGACACATACCACCATCACAGAGGGACCACATCAAAATGGCCTTGTGCTTTCTCCACTGGGGGATTAATCTTTTGTACAATGTGGCCTTGGCAAGGAAAGCTTCCAATTCTTCAATAGTGACAGGAACTTTACTCTCCATTGCTTTTCTTTCTCTTCAATAGTGCCACTTCTTCCATTTTCAGCCTCTATTTGTGCCTATTGATGGCAGTTTTCCTCGACTGCGCACTAAAAATGTAGAGCCCCAAGAGAGACACCAAGGAAAGGGGGTTTCTACTGCAATAAAATCTATCTTGTAACATCAACAAGCTTTTGTTTCATTCTTTAGAGAACCACAACAAGGAAAAGAGCACCACTAGCAAGAAATCTTCACGCAGCATCATAGTAGATATCTCCCACGGATTTGATAGAATCAGCCACCATAATCTTTAACATCTTCATAGAATCCATCAAAACTAATAAGAACACAAGAGAATACACCACTTTTGAATGAAAATAATCACATATGATTCATCTTCATTGTCTTCATAGTTCTCTCTCTCAACCTCTCATAGGTAGATAGATTGTTTTGCATAGAATTGGCTAATTCTTGCATATGATCTCTCTCACAATAGTACACTCTCAATAGTACATCAAAAACCTCACTACAATACTCAATAATCACTCACAATAATCCTTCTTAGGTTGTGGATATACCTCCCAAAAGGTGTGTTAGATGCAAAGAGGCACCACAAACAACATTGTGTCCTGTGAGATCTGGCTTTTGTCTCATCACTGTTCTTTTGTAACCTTCTTTGAATCTTCACCAGCTATTTCTTCACTTCAATTAGCTTGAATAGAGCTTCCATTCATCTTTTCTAAGACAAGAACACTTTCCAAAACATCCATACATCCAACGTAACACTCAACAAAAACAAACAGTACAGACCACAGAACAATAGGACAACAAAAGAACAAAACTACAGAAGCTACATAACCTTACAGAAGATTGACAAAGACCATAAAAACCACAAAAACCAAACCAAAATCAATTCAATCTTTCATAAAACTTTTAACACAACCTCAACCATCTCTCAAAACATCCATTCAACCATCTCAACTACCAAAACAGAAACACAACAGAACAAAACAGAAGAAAATCAAACCTTACAGAACTAAATAGAGAGAATCAAGAACCCTTTAGAACAAGATATCCTTATCAAAAACCAACATAAACCCTTCAAACATACTCAAACCATTCCAAGAACTTCAAAACATCTTCAAATTCAAACAATCAATTACCAAAATCAACCATTTAGCAACAAAAACAACAAAAAATTAGCCCAAAAAACAAATCATTTCCATACTCAACATTATGTGATGTCACCTAAGATGTAGTCAGCACATATATTGCTCCAACCACATGCTTGGTCAAATAGGTAGAGAAGCTTTGATCACTTCACTAGCACCATCTTCTCCAAGCTAGATGTTAGAGGTATTGCTTAAAAAGGTCCTAGGGCCCAAATTTTCATGATTTTTTTGTCTCCTCGTTGTGAGCACTTCTTGTGGAAGACTACCAAGTTAGTAACAAGGTTGCAAATGTATTCATGCAAAGTTCAATCCTTTCATCAATCCGCATGTTGACATCCTCTTTTGAAGAGAATAGCACAGTGAAAGCCAACCCTTACTCCACCAGTACCCAACGTTTCTCTTGAACATTTATTAGCTCTTGTCCCCTATATATGATTGCAACAACTTGTGGAGTTCTATTTTCATCACTCTCCTTCTCTATGGGTGTATCCAATGAAGGAGGTAAATCACCAACACACAATCACACTCGATGAGCTCCAAAGGTGATGTACCTAGTGCATTGCCCATGGGAATAGTGCATACTTTGTGTGAAGGATCCAGTGGGCCAAATACCTATTCACCACTTTTTGGTGGTTCTTCCTTGCTTGAAATACCCTGAGCTATTTCAAAGGCACCCAAATCATGTTAGGTCCCTTGATGGAGTATGTGTGGGTGGCAACAATGGTCACAAAGTCTTCTATGACCTGAAGGGGGGATCCAATAGTGAGAACATGTACTCAAGGTTGAAGTTCTTCAAGAAGACCTCAAAGATCTCATAACCCTGGCTAGCAAAGAGAGTCTCATCAATTCATGCATCAAAGTGTATGTGAGCATCCATCATAGTAGTAAGGAGGAGGGATGTGGTGAATAGAGAGATGAAGAGAGAATGTGTGAAATAAAACAAAGAAACAATAACTAAAGTAGTTCCACCTTAAAAACCCTAAGTTTCAAACCATGAGAGGACTATTCACATATGATGTTTAATTATGGACTTACTTAACGTACTCGTAAAGTTCACATGCATATGTAAACGTGTTAATGTGGCAATTGCATGTTATATCAACTATGATCTACAAGGAGGCCCCTCCCCCTCCCTTGTTACGTAGGTGTCCATGTGTATATGAGATATCAAACAATAAAAGGGTGTTATATATATTAAAAATTTTCATTGTAAATTACAAGAATACACATGCACTCTATTAATTAATGCAAAAAGAAATACGCCTTCTTCCCATGCCTGGGTGGATGCTTGGATGTATATGTCTTATCTCAATTAAAAAAATATGTATATGTGTTCAAAAGAATCAAGGTTGGGGTAGGTGTTTCTCTCCCTTGGTGTGCAGTTGGGTGTATGCATCTTATCTCAAGATTTTAAGTATGTGTACAATTACACATGTTTGAATAGTTTTGAATAAAATTATATAAACACACAATAAGTTTAAAAAATAATTAAAATTTAAAATATTACAAGGGTATGATTTTGTAAAGCGATAATATTTTCTTAGCCAAAAAAATTCAAAAGTTTACAAGTGTTGGATATTATAACTTATGGAGTTGAAATTTTAACGAGACTCTACAATTTCTAAAAATTTTGGAGCCATGACTTTCCATTGGGAATAGTACCCCTAGGCTTTGAATCTTCCTATCATCTAATTTAAAATAAAAGCTAGTAGGTGGATTCTCAATTAATATTGTGATTTTCTAGCCATTATACTTAAGGGGCAATCATTCTCCATTTACAATACTTGGGGCTCGTGGCTCTCACAGATGACTGTAACACTCACAGTTGTACTTTCAAGTGTGCCTTGATCAAGGCACAACCATTCATCCTTAAGCATCCTCCATCTATGATACTTAAACACTAGGCATAAAGTTTGTCACGTGACAAAGTACCTGCAATTGGGAAGGAAAGTTACCTGATCTATCCCAAAATAAGAAAATAGACAACTAAAAGAGTAAATTTTTCTTGAAATCCATGTCCCTTGTTGTTGTTCAGCACTCTACCATGCCAGGACTATGTATAATTTTTGACGTTCAAGTTCTGCCTAGAATCCTTGTTACATAATCCTCCAATGCACTTTTCATGATATACATACTTTTGGTATATCTCAAACCCTCATATTCATTGAACATATGCACAAACAATTGGTATGAACCAACTTAGGTATACATTCTTTGAGCTAGTACTTGAATTCATAGAGTTCAATATGTTTGCCAAAATTTTTGTGCTACATATGTCCAAAATATCGCTACTACACAATGGCCATTCTCTACTATTGAGAGTCGATACATGTATAGACTGAAGGATTCCATATTCTAGACCCCCCTTGGGCAATATATACTTGGAGTTATCAAAAAATACAAGGTTCTCTGTGAGCTACAGTTGTATGCCCCTGAAAGAGTAGTCTACCGATTTTGAGGTGGTAACACTTAAAAAAACCTATGAAACTCTCAACATTTATCCACTCATAGCAATCCAAAGGGTATACTTCTATAAATACAAGACAATGGGTTACATAGATATTATGAAATTTCTCATTCTCAATGTGCTGTAAAGACTTATTGTTCGCAACATTTCATTGAATTATTATAGTGCATGCAATATGTATTTGCTTTTACATGAGTATATGTTGTACCAACACCTCTCTTACAAGGTGAGAATCAATCTTCATTTGTTTGAGAGCTACAATTTTTATCATTCTAGTGCTTTAATATATTTGCAAATGTAGATACTTTCACCTCGAAATCTCCCTTCATACTTGGATGCATATGTACCCAAGATAAGCAATGATACGTATCTCTGATCCAATTTTCTTCTTGATCTTTCATATTACATACTTCTATTGAGAGAAGGTTTGTTCTTCTCTCAGGTACTATAACCTAGGCAATAGATGTAAAGAAGTATATGTTAAGCCCTAAACAGTAAGCATCTTAGGTCCAACTAGTAATTACCAGTATACCATACAAATTAATATGGCATTAATAGATGTTTATACTTTTGTAAATAGACACAAACATTGATATCAAAATGCATATAGTTATGTACATCAACACAAAGTAAGGATTTAATTTCAAGGTATCACTTTAATCATACCATTTACATGTAATAAAATGAAAAGAGTGGTGGTACAAGAGTACTCATAGAATTTTGTAAAAGAAATTGCATTGTAATGAATAAGAGTCTGATCTAACTCAATACATTGCATAAAAACATAAGTATCAAAGAGTAATTGATACAAGGATGGCAACCACATGGCATGCAAATCAGAATAGGCACATTGGATTGACACCTAAGGTATTCTATGACTCAATATGTTGTGCATTATATGGATGATATGATATAAGAGTTTCACGGATCATAGCCAATTGGCATGGAGATCCAAATGGACATGTAGAATCAATAAATCAAAGGATTTTTGAGCCTCAACTTCTAGCAGATCCATATTGTCCAATATAAAGCACAGCAAAATAGTTGATCAAGAGTTTTGTACTTCACCTAAACCTTACACAATACCTACATGACATAGAAACATAGCACTTCTATAACAACCAAGATAACTAATTATTCATGAGTTATTGCAATATAAAAGAGAGAACTTACCTATAATATAGAATATCTATACTATATTGATTGTAGTAATAACAATATATTTGAAACTTATGATAATCAAAACCTATTAAAATCATAGCAATGAGAAAATTGTGACTAGATTGTTCAATTGATGAATCCCTTTTAACAAAAAATATTTAGATAGTTGTATGAATAAAAGTATCATAAAATTGGACAAATTTACCTCTAAGTTGATTTGTTGAAGATAAGATTGAATCATTGTTGGTCAAAGTAGAGCTAAAAAATATTTGCTCTACCTTGTGTTAAGTGTTGCAATAACAATTGATCTGAAAGTTGGAACTAGCATCAAACTCTATTGTAAATATTACAGAAAAGAGAAAATACAAAGAGGAAGAAAGAGAGTGTATGTGTGAGTGAATAGGTGAGAGAAAGCAATGAGCACCTATTCAATCCCACCCAAATTTATCTCTACAAAAAGACAATAGCAAGAGTTAGTATTTACATGACAGTGTATTGAAAAAGCAATAGAATATATATATATATATGAGCACTTATGCAAACTCATCCAAAATAATCTTTGTAATAAAATAACAACAAGGGTTAGAACTAACATTATGTTGTATTGAAAAGATATTTGATCCATAGAGAGATAGAGAAAGAGGGGGGGGAGGGAGAGACCACCACCTTCATCTCTTGCTCCAAATGAACTCTATAGGAAAACACCAACAATTAGAGCTAATATAAAGGTCTATTAAAAATACAATAGAAAAGAGAAACACTCCACACACATACACACACAGAGAGAGAGAGAGAGAGAGAGAGAGAGAGAGAGAGAGAGAGAGTGTGTGTGTGTGTGTGTGTGTGTGTGTGTGAGTGAGTGAGTGAGTGAATGAGTGAGAGAGAGAGAGACAAGTACCTATGTCTCCTACCCAAAAAACCTCTGTAATAAAATAATAATAATAATAATAACAACATCAAACCTTATTGAAAAAATAGCAAACAAGAGAAAACACAAAGAGAGATTGGCATATGTGTTTTGCCCAAATTCTAGAGCTATAAGGAGAAGAAAGTGGAGAGGCAAGCAAAATGCTCAAAACTCTAATTACATTCACAGAGAGCTTCAATGGAGACAAAAGTTAACCAAAATGAAGAAGAGAGAGAAATTAGTTTGCTACTAAACCTTTGGGTCAAACTAATTTCATGAGAGGGGAAAAAAGTAAAATTGGAAAACTCGCTAAAAAGGGGGAAAAATACGACATGAGAGAAACTCAAAATTTTTATACTTTTCATTCACCCCTTTTTAAAATCCCCCACTATCCCTTTTTAAATAGAAAGATTTACCCTCCATGGATATCAACATCTCCCCTTCCTATTGGACAATCCAAAAGGCCTACATCTTAAACTATATCATTTTTAAGGGTGGCCATTATTTAGTCTAATTTTTTCCTAATGCTAAATTGCATGTGGTACCTAGACCCTACATTATACAAACTTACATTTTGAAAATTTTGGAAAGTCTTCCTACACACTATAGAGTCTGGTTCAGTAGAACCCATGAAAATGCCATCTTGTGCTTAATTGTTTAATGGTTTCCTCAATCCTCATTAACCTAGGGATAGTTGTAAAAGCTTTTCTACTTGTGTTATTAAATTTCTATGCATCTTCTAATATTCTTTCCAATAGTAGAATCATGCCTTTCATTGTGTATAACTTCTTCTTGATTGTCTTCTTTCTAATTTGGCTTATATATATCAAACTTCTTATCATTATGACTTCATGTGTATAACTGCCTATATTCTAGATAGGTTAAATGCCCATGTTCTACAGTCTAGCCTCACTCATATATTCAGGCCCTTGTCCTAGAGTAAAGGTATACCTTGGATTTTTGGAAATATTAATGAGTAGGTATACCTTGGATTTATTCCACCCTCTTTGTCTAATGCAAGATAGTGCATGGTACATGGGTTTTCTAACTACTACTAGAGTGCATTATAGTTTCTAACTAGAAGTATATCCCATTGAAAACTCCATGATCTCCTCATATTTATGGCATCTTGGGTGGGTGAATCCTCTTGTGATATGCATCTTGATGATGTGTTAGCCATGGTCATGGTCTCACACTTTATGGGTCATGTATTATGCCCTTAGCATGGTTAGTCTTATGTGTGAGGCAGCCTCTATTTGTCTCATGAAGTTCACTGCCTCATGAAGTGCAATTTTGGGGTAGTTGCAAAAATGTAACCTCCTGATGAGGCATTTTGTGTATTCTTCTCATCAATCTGGTCATATGTAATGTCTATGCCTAATGTATGATGGATTTATTTGATTATGAAGAGAATCTAGCAATTGGCACCATGATCTATGGTGTCTTGTCTCATTTGCAGCATGTTCTATGTGTTAAACTTCTCATTTTCTGATCTCTGTAGTGCTAAATAAAGTATGTCTATGCTTCTATATGGTTAGTTATGAGTTTCCATGGTTTTTGGATGCGATATTGAGTATTTTCCCCATGAAGCATTCTCTGTCCTATTATGTATTCTACATAGATAGGGCAGCAACACTTTGGCGATCCTGCCACACTTTTTAGAATCTCTAGTGTGGAAGTTTGACAACACAATGACTTCAATTGAAGCCATAATTTTGAAGCTCTATAAAAAATGACCCTATTTTGGGGAAGACAACCTAATTTTGTGTATGCAGTTTGGAAGGTTTTCTGGGTGCAGAATTTTTGCAGAGACTTGAAGTAGTAACAACTGAGATTTGTGAAAAATGACTTTGTTTTATGGACGAAAAATGAATTTTCTATATGGATTTTAAAGGGTTTTCTATTGGTATATATTGCCATTGATTCTCTGTGTCTTTGTGTTCAAACACCATTAAAAATAGCAAAGGTTGAGGTCACAAATTTGAATTTGCTATATGGAGAAGGATCCCTATATGGAGCACAATTTTTGCTTGAAGTGATTTTCTGTTTGAAGTAGAGTTCTTGCATGAAGTAGAATTCTTGCATGAAGCAGTTTCTTGCATGAGGAAAAGTTTCTGTAATATGAAGCAGAATGTCCTAAAAATCTGAAAGTTTTATCAAGACATGGAACAGGGCAAATTGCCTAAAGCAATGATAATTGCTTGAAGTAGTCACAACTACCTAAAGCAATGGGTAAATCAAAGTAGAAGAAAAAGTGGTACAAAGTTTGCTTTGAGTTTGGACATACTTCAAAGCATTGTTCTTATGTTCATGGGTCTTGTGAAGACGGAAAATATTGCAAGTATTTTTGCATGTTTGATTTATGCAATGAGTTTGATGGTATCCGCAAGAGGTTTTCATTAGTAAAGAAGGCTTCAAGTTCAAAGATGGATAAAGCATGGGAGAAGTTGGATTCTTTTGAGGATATTCTTCATGATGCTTATGAGTGGCATGATTATGAAGGCAAGAAAGTTAGGTCTTGTTCAAGTGCTAAGCATATTGGGAGATTGCTTACAGTAGTTGAAAAGCTCAAGGAAAGATATGAAGATGTTTTGAATTTGGATTCAAACTCTAATTCAAGTTCAAGTGATGATGATGATGATTGGTGCCCTTTACCCATGGCCTTGCCAAAGATTGAGGTCAAGGGAGTGAGAGAGGACAAGAGCCAAAGAAGCCAAGAATCCTCAAGTGCCCCAAACTCCACAGAAAAACTTGCCAATGGGAGAGTAGATCATCATACACTTTGCATCAATAATCTCAAGGTATTTTTCATATTTTGTTATTTTCAAATTGTCATAATCAATCTTCAGTCATCTTTAATCAAGAAGAAAGGAAACCAGCAGTTATGAACAATGAAGATGATCAAATTGGTGATCAAGAAGATCTGTTATGTATTCCAGAAGATGATGTTGTTATGGATTATAAGTTTGAGGATTATGGTTGTTGCAATGAAGATATCATTGTGCATGATTTTTTTGGTTCTCTTATTGATGCTAAGGAAGATAATGCAGCTACTAAGTTGGATTTCAATGAAGGGACTTTACCAGAACTTGAAGAATTGCCACTACTTGTAGTGGAAAATGCACCATCTTTGGATGTATTTGTTCAGGATACTGATGTTTCCAACATGCAAGATAATATTTCATGTCATTGCATTACTTGATCTGAAGAACAAGTCAGTGTTCTGCTACAAGAATTGAGGAATTGCAAGATTAGCACTGTAATTCCTTTGCAAGAAGAGCAAGATTGCAAGATTTGCACTACATTTCCTTTGCAAGAGTTGGCTGAATATGAAGCATTGTAGAATGCAGTTAGTATGCATGGTTTTTCTGAAGTTCCCCATGAGGTACACTCTATGCTTCAATCTCCAACTGGGATGATCCATTGGTTTTCTATTGAGCTTGAAAAGGATAGAAATGCAACCAATGTTGCAACAATTGAAGCTTTGTCTGTTATTAATCAGCTTCAAGAGGAGAAAGCATTACTATAGCAAGAGGTTTCTCAACTGAGGAATGTAATGGATTTCCAAGTTTCTCATTGTTTTGAAGTTATTAATGCTCTTGAGGAAGTTGTTTTATAGAAGGATAATGAAATTGTTTATTTGCATACACAGTTGGTATTTTCTCCTGATTTAAGTCAAGATGTTATTCTTGAGAATCTCTATGCATTGAATAATCAGGTTGTTGATGTTTCAATTCAAACTACTATTTCTGAAGTCTTTGAGAACTCTGATCAATCTATCACTGAAGTTAAAGTATCTGCAAGTATGCAAGTATCTACTGTGGATATCTATGCAGTTCATATTGCATCAAGAATGGTTGATGTTATTCATGTTGATTGGTTTTTGAGCATGAAAGTATTGATGTTATATGAGGTGGATGCTTGTAGCAAGTGTATGTTACAGTTTTTTGTATCAAGAAAGTTTCAAAATGATCTGCAAGAACCTAAATTCTAGCAATTTCTACTGTTGAATTCTGAATTCCTGCAACAGTAACTTGACTTCATGCATCAGCAACCAAACTTCATGCACCAACAAGTTGAATTTCTACAGTACCTACAGTAGCAAGCTAAATTTCTGTAGTACCTATAGCAGCAAGCTGAATTTCTATAGTACATATAGTAGCAAGTTGAATTCTTGCACTTCACAGCAGCAAAATGTACTATAACAAGCAGAAGTGCTACATCAATCTCAAAAACAGCAAATACGACAGCCATAAGATGATTACTGGTTCTAAGTACTTGAAAATAAGCAATTACAAGTTATTGTGGATTATCTTACATATTTCTTTTAGGATGCAATGTCTTATTCAAGATCCAAATTGGGTGGTACATTGCCATACATTAATTATGATGAAAATGCTAGAGCATCATTGATATTTTTTCAAGTCAATGCAATTCATCTTTGCATTTGGAGCACTAATCTACTTATTATGTTATGGTTCTATATCTTCATTCTCTATGATATACTATGGATGTCATTGTATATGATGGGTTCTCAGCCTTGGCATATTTCATTGAAATGGTTGTACTATATAACTATGGTTCATTACCTGTTAGCAGTTTGTAGATACATTCATTCTAGCTATAATGCAAGGGGACATTGTTCAAGTTGATTATGATGAGCCATAGAAGGATTCATAGGTCTAGAAAGTAGTTGGAACTAATTTTATGCTCACAGCTATAGTGCCTCGCATTGCAGTAGTGCGGAATTCTATGGATATTATGATTATTTGTCAGTTTTATGAGATAAATAGCTCTCAAACTTTGACAATATCTCATTATACTTATGCTGGTGATATTTTAGTGTTGGCAGTAGTATTTGTTTGTCTTGAATGGACAAAACAGATGTCATTCATGTTATAGGAAACTACGATCTTGATGAAGGTGATTGTAACCTTGCTGCTGCGAGAGACAGTTATTGCAGCAAGAAACAAGGTTATTACAGCACATAATAAGGTTACTACTACAGGAAATAAGGTTACTACTCCAAACAACAGGTTTACCATTGTTAGTAAACAATAACCCCCTACAGCAACATAATTAGCCCATACAACAACATAGTTACCCTATAGAGCATGACAGTGATTTCATACAGCTAGACATCAACTTGGTTGTAGAAAGCAATGGTAATCCTAAGGGGAGTAAGTGAACTGATATGGAAACACTCAAGAAGCAGCAAAAGCCTTTATATAAAACAAAGGAGGATTTTGATAGAGTAAACCAACAAGCTATTATTGATGCAGAGTTTAAATATGAACACACTATGAGTAAGTCAATTAGAGTGTTTGAAGATGATGTTCAGGAAGTGTAATTGGATACCGAATCCCATTCTAAACCGATAAAGTCAAGAAGACAAGTATGGGTAAACTGACACATTAAGAAGAAGTTCTTTGAGGAGGGAGATCTTGTCATAGTCTATAATCCAAAGCTTGGAAAGCATCTGGGAAAGCTAAAGTTGAGGTATACTGGTCCTTATGAGGTTGTAAAAGATGTGGGTCAAGGTACTTTTGTGTTGGCTACTTTGCAGGGTGAAATAATCAAGCCATCAGTAAATGGGTTTAGATTAAGGAGGTTGGTACAACCAGATTATAATGATTTACCTCCTAAAGTTCAAAAGAAATCCATAGTTGCTATCAATTTGGTTCAACTTTCTGTAGTTTTGCCCCATAGAGCAGGTAGTGCAATTTTGCCTCATAGAGTAGGCAATGCAATTTTGCCTCATAGAGTAGTTTATGATTTTCTTACTCTTTCTCAGCCCTATGCAGTATTACAACAGTCCTTTGTGTTTGAGAATATGGAAGCATTGGTACATGCGAAAGACATATTGAAAGAGAAGTTGGATGATGTACAGGCTAAGTATCATAGGCTTGGGATATGATTGCTGGATTGTAGAGTGAAAGGTGAGAAGGATTGAAGCTTGCACTCGAGAGCTATGGCGGGAGAGCAAGAGCAAGAAAGAGAGAGACAAGAAATGGGAACTCCAACAGTCACAATGTGTGACTGGGCCTTCCTTTATTCAAACTGTCACTAAAAGATTAAATAATAAAGTGACGGTGACGGCGGGCGTCCGTCACCTGCAGTGTGCAGTGGCAGTGATTGTTAGTGTAGTAATACATGGGCGGCTAGGTGGAGGCGCCTTTACCCCCAACAACCTCCCACTTAAAGGCGAATCTACCCTAGTGAGGAGTGAAAAGAAAAGGAAGAAAAGACAGTACAACATGTACACATGTACAACAGGATGAGGAAAGACGTCATCTCATCCCACGCCCATCAACCTCCTGAGGAAGGCAAAGCGCTCTGTAGAGAGGATTTTCGTGAGCAAATCTGCAGGATTCTGGTCAATCGAGATCTTGACAAGATCAACAGACTTGTCCTCAATGACCCCACGTATGAAGTGATACCTCACCTCAATGTGTTTTGTCTTCGCATGGAAGACTAGATTCTTGGCTAACTAAATAGCACTCATAGAATCCGAATGCAGTGTAGGGATAGCATCAATACCAAGGTCAGCAACTAAACGACCCAACCAAATGGCCTCCTTGCAAGCCTCAGTGGCTGCAACATACTCGGCCTCTGTAGTAGAAAGGGCCGTGCATTTCTGCACCCTGGACATCCAAGAAACAGCACCTCCAGCATATGTGAAATACATAACTGGAAGTGGACTTCCTACTATCTGCATGTCCTACATAATCAGAGTCAATGTACCCCACGACTCCTATATCTTGGTTGCCATAGCATATACACATATCTGCAGTGCCCTCAGGTACCTCATGATACCCTTCATGGCATCCCAATGCTTCTTGCTAGGAGTAGCCATATAGCGTGCCACAACACCAACTGCAATGGCAATATCTGGACGAGTGGCTATCATAGCATACATAAGACTGCCCACTGTGGATGCATAGGGAATCTTGGTCATCTCAACCCTCTACTCATCTGTCTGCGGACAATCAGCCTGTGATACCTTCACATAAGAAGGCAATGGATAGCCAATAGGCTTTACGTCCTGCATGCGGAAGCGCTCAAGGACTTTATGAATGTACTCCCTTTGTGACAATTAGAGGAGTCCCTGATACCTATCGTGTCTAATGCACATACCAGGTATGTGAGCGGCCTGTCCTAGATCTTTCATCTCAAAGCTCTTCTTGAGCTGAGCCTTAAGAGCATCTAGCTCATCATCAGCTTTCCCTGCTATCAGCATATCACCCACATAGAGAACCAAAATCAATAAAGAACCATCACGTGCTCTCTTCTGTAAAGACGTGGATCCATAGCACTCCTGCTGTAGCCTTGTGACTGCATAGAGGCATCAAACTTATGATACTACTCCCTAGGTGCCTGTTTCAAGCCATAAAGACTTTTCTTCAATTTGCACATTAGGTGCTCCCTGCCAGGTTCTGCAAAGCCCTTAGGCTTCCATATAAATCTCATCATGCAAGTCCCCATGTAAGAAAGCCATCTTGACATCCATCTGGTATAAATCCAAGTCAAGCTGAGCAACCAAAGCCAAGACTAAGCGCAGGGTGATCATCTTGACCACAGGAGAAAAGTCCTCATCAAAGTCCACACCATGCTCCTGCTTAAAACCCTTAGCTACCAATGTAGCCTTGTATACCGACTTGGGGTGTCTAGGGGTACTTTTCAGCTTGTACACCCACTTGGATGGCAAAGCCTTCTTGCCCTTAGGTAAGGAAACCAAATCCCAAGTTTCATTCTTATGCAAGGAGTCTATCTCAGACTGCATAGCCTTATCCCACGAGTGACTCTCACCCCTGCGTATAGCCTCATCATAAGTGAAAGGCTCTCCTGCATCTGTAACCAAGACATAATGCATCGAGGGCTGAAATCTATCAGGTGGACGTCTGTCTCTAGTAGACTGTCTAACGGTAGGCTCTGTTGCCTGCCTAGCTGCATGTCCAACACCCTAACCATGAGCATCTACTACAGCTGTAGGCTGTCCAACTAGCTGTGTGGGAGCTCTCGGCTTCTCCTGAAATATGACCATGCGGATCTCAACAACTCTCTCAAGCTGCCTATGCATCTTATCTTCATGGAAGCCTACATCATGACTAAGGATGACTTTTTGCGCCTGCGGATCCCAGAGACAGTAACCCATCTCGCTTTCATCCCCATAACCAAGGAAAATGCATCTGACACTCTTAGGATCCAGCTTACTTCTCTTGTCCCTGGGCACATGGCAAAATGCCTCACATCCAAAGACACGAAGATGCGCATAAGAGGGAGGTTTTCCAATTCATACCTCCTCGGCAACCTAGAAATCCAAACCACTAGAAGGTGATCTGTTTATGATATGCATAGCTGTACTAACTGCCTCAGCCCAAAAGCTCTATGGTAGCCTTGTGTGGCTAAGCATACTACGTACACACTCCTAGATGGTTCTATTCATCCGCTCAGCCAAATCATTCTGGGGGGTGTAGGGGGCGGTCAACTGATGCTTAATACCCCTCTCATCACATAACTGCTCAAAAACATGTGAGACATAGTCACCCCCATTATCTGTCCTTAGGCATTTTAGCCTATACCCAAACTGGTTCTCAACCAATGCAAGCCAGCTCTGAAACACATCCAAGACATTAGATTTCAGCTTAATGGGATAAGCCCAAACTTTTCGTGAAAAATCATCTATGAAAGTAACAAAATACTTGGCACCACCCATAGACTGACAAGGCATGGGCCCACATACATGTGAATGTACCAATGCCAAGGGCTCACTCATGCGTGGCCTACCAGACTTCTTATGCGTAGACCTAGTCTGCCTGCCATAAAGACAATGTTCACATGAATCAAAACATGCATAATCAAGGGGCGGTAAGTACTGCAAACTAGAAAACATTTTCATTCCCTTCGAAGACATATGGCCCAAAGGGGCATGCCAAAGAGATACATGTGAGATAGAATCCACACACAAAACATGATCAAGGGAAGAAGAAGATACAATCAAGGGATAGAGGTTGCCAGCCTTGGCACCTCTCGCAATCACAAGTCTGCCATGAGTGATCTTCCATGCAGAGTCTCCAAAAGATAGATGATAACATGCATCATTAAGCTGTCCAGCTGACATGAGGCTGCGTGTCAAAGTAGGTACATGACGTACATCCTGCATAACAAAACTGCTGCCAAAAGAAAACTGCAGCCTAACATCACCAATGCCCACAATATCAAGAGAGGTATCATCACCCAAGCGCATAGAACTCAAAACAGTACGGTATGAATGAAACCACTCTCAGCAAGGTGTCACATGAAAGGACGCACCTGAGTCCAAGAGCCAACACTGTGCATACATAGAGTGTATCTCTGTCATCTGCGAAGCACTAGAAGAAGCTGCAAGGATATAATCATCATCAACATCCTCAGGCTGCATAACATTGATCTCTTCAATTTTAACACTGGACTTTGCAGGCACTATGCTGCGATCAGAAGACTTCCTGCACTTTGTCTTTCCCCTTATCTTTGCGCCTTTCATTGCACAATTCATGGCATTGTGGCCTAATATGGCCATTTTTCCCACAATGGTGACAAGTAACATCTGCATTCCTGCCACATGATTTGCTATGTGACTTTCCACGAGACTTGAACCGAGATTTTTGAGAATCCCGTCCACGGCCATTGCCACTCCCATGCTTTCCATATCCATTATTCCTGCCTCTAACAGTCATAGCATGCGACACACAAGAGGCATCCAAATTCTTACGGTTAACCTCTTCCTACAGAAGAGCACTCTCAACATCAGATAATTTCAAGGTAGCAGTAGAGGCACATAATGCAGTGCGAAATACATCCCATGACTCATTAAAAGTACCAAGCAAGAAAAGAGGAGTGACATCCTCTGCAAAAGTGATGTCCTGCGAAGTCACGTTCTTGAGTATAGCATGGAAATGGCTCAAGTGAGCACACATAGTCACGTTCTCCTTCATGTGCTGATCCATAAGCTACTTCAGCCAATATATCTGTCTCACTGGACTTTTCTTGTCATAGAGATTCTTGATTTTATCCCACAACTGCCATGCACTCTGTTCTTCCTCAAAGACATTGTAATGAACCTGTTTTGTGAGAGATAATACAATAGTGGACTTGTATAACTCATCAAGCTCAACCCATTCCTCATCTAGCATAGTTGCAGGCGGATGCCCGCTCAACCTCAAAGGTTTGATCTGCGATTTCTACACCAACACCTGCCAAATCTGGCTCTTCCAATAAGAGTAATTCGTACCATCAATCTTAGTGATGTTGAAAATAGCATGTTTAGTGGATGAACTCACCATAATGCAAGTTGGAAGACTGTAGACAGTTCAAAACTGCTTGCTGTTTACTGCAAAAAAAGACCAAAAAATCACCAAAATCGAGAGAAAATGGCAAGAAAAGTGTAACCAAAGCTGTTGTCCACCAAGTACTAGTGAAAGTACATCATTTCAGAATATTTCAGCATGAAAAATCCATGTCAATCCATACATATATGCTTGCTGTAATAAATTACAAATTTCAGTAAATGAGAGCTAACAGTGCGAAAATTGGATCCTAGGTCAATCAGATACTGCCAAGACCAAAGTCGGCATCTTGCGGGCATAACATAGACATATGACAGTCGATAAGCATGAATCCAACACCCAAACATGTCATACAAACATCTTCCAATGAGTAGACATACCCCCCAGTCAACGGGGCAAAGTGTTCCTACCACTACCAAGACTTGACACAAGTAGGTGTCAACTCACAAAGAGAGGGACCCAAAGCAAAGAGTCACCTCATAAGTATCAAAGGAGCCAAGACATATGAACCATGCACCATCCTGAAGGGTAAAAGATCCCAAATAGTCTCAAAAGCTCAAAGAGCATAGACCGTCTGCTCAATGGCTATCAAGTATCCAAAGATGATGTGTCGTGTCGTGGGGCGGGGGGTGTGCTGTGTCGTGGGGGGTGAGGTGAGGTGGGGTGGGTTGAGCGGGGTTTTTTGAGGTGTGGTGGGGTGGTGTGGATGGAGCGAGGTTTTTTGAGGTGCTTGGCACAAAATCCGTAAATATCAAGCAACAAAGCTCTAACGAAGCATGCACAAGCACCAGTGACAAGTATCCAAGATCAAGCATCAATGGTACATCCCGGACATGTAGGCGGTAGAGCATTTGTATGTAGCATTCATAAGCATGTAAGACATCAAGTACATCCCAAAATACAACTTTGGCAAGCTGATAAATAGCTCAAGTAAGCTCCGGGAATCCAAGGTCAAGCCAAGACCGAGCTCCAGTAGCAATAGGCTCCAAACAATGTAACTAGCATGTAGTAATGGCATAGGCTAAGCATGTCAAGACCAGTCAGACATAAACAACATACATGCCATAAGTACATCCAAGATGGAGCATCCAAATGCTTTGCAAAACGAGATCAAGCTCAACCAACGATCCCGAATCAAAACCAAGCTCTATGTCGAGCCCCAAGTGTCAATACATCACCACATATATGCCTGAAACATAGCCCGAAAAGCATAGGCATAAGCATACATGAGTAAAATGACTTCAGCCCAACTGTGTACAACAGTGATTTACTATTCTAAACTGAGAATTTTAGCACCAAAATCAGCTCCAAATGTTTGCCAAACAATAGGCATACATTTCCCTAACATCTGGGTATCAAACGGGACCAAACCGGGCATCAAATGACAATGCCAAACAAGCTGTAGCATCAAATGTCAGTGTAACACTATCATAAACTGCTTGTGGACTGTTGTGACAGTCCCAAAACAATGTTAAATCAATCCAAATGCTATGCCAACACATCAACCATCAAAACAAAGCATCAAAGCATGTTCATATGCCCGAAATGGAGCCTTTTCAAGTGCCAATGGAGGGGGAGAGCTGTTGTTGTGACTGTCAATGTTGAAGACACATATGGGAGAGCTACGTGATTGTGCCAACTATAAATGCTGGTCCTGGGGCTGCAAAAAATGGTGGCCAAGCTTCGGAGTGGTCTAGTTAAAGCCAAGGAAGGCCTCAAACAAGCTCCAGCAAGGGGAGAGTAGCCCACATATGAAATGAGAGCTGGGAGTGTAATGGCTGCCCTGTTTCAAGAGGGCTGAAAACTGAGGTAAGCCCTATAAAGAGTGAAGAAATACCTCTGTGTGAATGCCTTGAGGGTGCCCAAAGGGACCGGAAAGGTGCTCGAGAAGCCGAGGAGTGGTGGGAGCTCGAAGGAGTCGGATATGGCTACCGAGAAGGAGACCCAATGCGAGTGGGGAGTCGATGCGAAGCTGAGAATGCCATGAACCAAGCTCAAGCGTCAAAAAGCCGAGCTCTGATACTAGTTAAAAGGTGAGAAGGATCGAAGCTTGCACTTGAGAGCTATGGCGGGAGAGCAAGAGCAAGAAAGAGAGAGACAAGAAATGGGAACTTCAACAGTCACAATGTGTGACTGGGCCTTCCTTTATTCAAACTGTCACTAAAAGAATAAAGAATAAAGTGATGATGATGGGCGCCCACCACCTGCAATGTGCAGTGGCGATGACTATCAGTGTAGTAATACACGGGCGGCTAGGCGGAGACGCCTTTACCCCCAACACAAAGTGCTAAGAAAATTAAGCAAAATCGGCTTGCAAATGTTGTTGATGTGGTTAGGGCTAACATTAGTGATGTTTTGCAGGATCTTAACGAGCAAGTTAAGATTAGATATCTCACAATTGAGAAGATTCATGATATTTCACCTATTAGATTATAGGAGCATCATGTTCAGGAGTAGTTTGTTAACAGATTGCCATGATGCTCATGAGCCTGATATAGTTCATGAGTTAGTTTGATGTACCAATCTCAGATCTGTTTCTTTCTTTGTCCATCATACTTACTTCATATGTTATATCTATGCCTCTAGGATTATGTCTTTATTTTTTGTTTTGACTATCTTTTGAGGGGATTAT
Organism: Lygodium microphyllum; assembly: GCF_053477565.2. NCBI lineage: Eukaryota > Viridiplantae > Streptophyta > Polypodiopsida > Schizaeales > Lygodiaceae > Lygodium > Lygodium microphyllum. Next base: position 127,981,607 of record NC_141146.1, read on the forward strand.
GCAACTGTAGTAGGGGGCTATAAGCATCCTACTTGAGAGGCTCTACTTATGGTTACTCTTTGTGGCTTACTTCATGGTGCAAGGCTATTAGTAAGGCATAATTTTTCTCACTAGATATATCCAGATTTGGATAAGGCATTTTGACTTCATAGATCATGCAAGGGTTCAAGTCATGGCTGTGGTAGGCTGTGCCAAGTGTTAGCCATGGTCATGGTCTCGCACTTTATGGATCATGTATTATGCCCTTAGTATAGTTGGACCTTAGTTATGTTAGTATTATGTGCGAGGCAGTCTCTATTTGTCTCATGAAGTTCACTGCCTCATGAAGTGCAATTTTGGGGCAGTCACAAAAACGTGACCTAATGAGGCATTTTTGTATTCTTCTCATCGATTTGGTAATATGTGATGTCTATGCCTGATGTATGATGGCCCTTTATCTGATTATGAAGAGAATTTGGTAGTTGGTGCTATTACGTGAGTGGTGATTGAGAGCAAGCCTCACTCACAACCCGATAACGAGAAGTTAAGGAGTGCCGGTTGGGATAATTGACTTTGTTGGATGTACAACACAACTTGAAAAATTCAAATATTCGACAATACACCACAAACCACACACGAATACAAGATAACACACAATGCCTCTTGAAGCTCAAAACAACTAAAAACCCAAATGTGGGTAGAGCATCACACAACCACAACACAACAAAAATACCAATTATTCAAAAACAAACCAAGTGAGATATATTTTCGTACCTTAACAACCTTGATCCGATGCTTGGCACTTTGACACCCAAAAGTTCCAACTTCCAAATTAGCATGACAAGAGCTCACTCTAGCATGCGACTCTCCTCTCTCCTCTCTCACAAAATACAATTGTAAGCAAGGGGGAAGGCCCTTAACTCTCCATTCTCATCTCCTTATATAGTTTTCTATCCACACTCACACACATTAGGCTTTTTACTTTTGCTTTTCTACTGCTTTTCACTATTTTTGTTTTTTTTGCTCTATGCATGTTTGCAACTTGTTTGGATCATAACTTCGTCATTTGAACTTCGAATACAGTTGTTTGGGTACTCAAAACGATCGGAACACATTTGGTCGACAAGCCATCATGGGCAGAATTACAAAAATCCATCAAAAATAAGTAAAAATACTGATATTCATAAATCACATCATTTTTCTCCATCTTTTATCTTGGATGACTTATTTCCTTCCTTGGCCTATTGTTATTGTAATTGCACACACTTTCAACACACATGTCCTCTTTTTCTTCAAGAAATACTCGTTGACGATGTAAAACTTACGACCTTTTCCTTTGATCCTTGAGCCTTCAAAATAAACATTCTCTGGATATGAACCTGTTTTTTTATGCAGTGTGCCCTAGCAGGAATATGGTTTTTTGAAATGAACTCCGTGCCCAATCATTCATGATTTGGAAAAATATGCAATGTCGGATCCATGATATGCAATCAATCAATCCATGCTACACACAAAATAATGTATGCATTGAAGAATTGTGCCTAGCCTATCTAGATGTGATCGTGCGTCATGCAAAATGCAAACAAAGTTCCTTGTTAATTTAAAATTCATTATCCTCACCTCTCAACGCTCATCAATAAAATATCAATCTCCGCTCCACCCATCCAAAATCTCAGAATCACTCAAGAAATTGATGGTCCTCAAGATGTTGACTAAATATAAATAACCCATCTCACAATTGGTGGCATCCTTTTTTCGACCCTCTAACTCACACAACCTCCTTACACACTCAACCAGAGGTTCCTAACTTTGTGATGAGCATCCCAAATGGTGCGCGCAAGAAATGTGCGTGCTCAATGATGTGTGCTCTCTCATGTGCGCATGCATCTAAAACTTACTGCATACAGCTGCAGTGGACCTCATGCTGTACTAGTGCTCAATGATGGTGCAAAATGTGCATAATCTCAACCCATGCATGGAAGTATTTGAGAAAATCATGAGATGACCCCCGAGTATAGTGCATCAACAAGTGCAACATGAAGTGCTCGTGAACCCATTATCCCCATGATGTGCAAAAGTCTCGAGAAGAAAACATACCTAGCTCCTCAATGTTCAGTAGCTATTGACAAACACAAGCTTCATGCTGTTCAAAAAAATACCAAGCTCGACCAAGGCTATCAAGTTTCACACTCAACAAAACAAACAAAATGACAGAAGCAAATCCTAGGCTAAACAAACACAAGAAATCCAACTACAAAATAACAAAACAAACTGTCACGTAAATAACTAAGCTAGCAAAAATCAAACCTAACTACAATTTGACTAGGGGTTTTCAGTTTAAATAAAAACGCTTGACAGCGCCATCATCTATGGTGTCTTTGTCTCATTTGCAACATGTTCTGTATGTTGCACGTCTCATTTTCTGGTATGTAGTGCTGAATAGTATGCCTATGCTTCTATATGGTTATTTTTGAGTTTCCATGGTTTCTGGATGCAATATCGAGTATTTACCCCATGAAGCATTCTCTGTCATGTTATGTATTCTGCATAGATAGGGTAGCAATAGGATGCCCCACTACAAATATCCATGGTTGATTGTGAATAGAGAGTGTTTTCAAAGCCACTTAAATCAAACCTAAGCAATCCATTATGAAATCAAGACAATTATTATCAGGGTTATACATGTTCTCTAACATGCAATGACACATTTTGAGTGGGTTGTATTTTGCCATGGAATAGTACTTTCTAATTGCTTGATTTCATTATAGTGAGTGATAAGAAGTGTTTCCCCATGAAAACCTCATGATGTCCTCATATTGCATCTTGGAGAATCCTTTTATGATGTGCATATTTAGGATGTTGATGGAAAAAAACACATTGCTAGCACCCACACTCTTATATATCACATAAGCATTGTTATCTACCACATTAGCAAGAAAATGCAATTCAAGAAACTATACCTCATGATGTCCTCATATCCTCTTATAATATGCACACTATCCATATCCTATTTATACTTTTTAGATAGCATCACTATAGCTATCCATGGTGAACAACTGGCATTAAGGCTAAGAAATCCATTATAAAATCAAGACAATTATTCTCAAGGTTTTACATTTTCTCTACCAAGCAATGACACACTTTGAGTGGGTTGTATTTTTCCATGGAATATTGTTTTTTGATTGCTTGATTGCATTATAGTTTCTGACTAGAGGTATTTTCCCATGAAAACTTCATGATGTCCTCATATTTATTACACCTTGAGTGAATCCTCTTGTGATGTGTATCTTTATGATGCTGATGGAAAATAACACATTGCAACCTCCACATTGTTATGCACCATATTAGCATTGTTATATACCACATGGTTATGTGCCATATTACTAAGAAAGTGCATCTCAAGAAACTACACATCCATCTAGATGTCCTCAAATAATGCTATCTTTGCTCTATTCTCTTATGATGTGCACATTAACCATTTCCTATTTATACTTTTTAGATAGCATCACTACAACTATCCATGGTTGATTGTGATAAATGAATGTCCTCAAAGCAAGTTGCATTTAACCTAGGAAATCCACTTTGATATCTCTATCTCAATGGATGTACTAGTCCTTCATAAGAGTTGCATATCAATGTAAAACCTTGTGATTGCTTGGTAGAGAAAATGTAAAGATGTAGAGCAATGACACACTTTGAGAAAATGTAAAAGCTTGTGGTTGCATCCACTTATCTAATCTTATGATTTTCAACTCTTAAATTGGTACTTTCTCTTTCAATTTTTATTTTATTAATCATGTGCTGGAAAATGAATATTATTAGTCATTGTAGCCTAGAATTTTACACCCATCTTCCCTTATTATGCCAGTTTTTGACCCGAAACCTATGACATGCATGGATTCATTTTGGCTAGTTGGAATGTCTTCCTCTGCACCCTAGGGTTCGAGTTGGTTTCTGATGTTGTATTGTAAGATTTTCTATGTTTTGTTTCTATTACTTTGCTCCCAAAGCCAATTGAGGTGAACGAAGAGAAGACCACATGTCTTGATTTCCTAGGATCTAAAGATGTATTCGTTAGAGAGGAGATCCCAGTTGTTGAAGAACCTCTTTTTCCAAGAGAGTGTGAAGCTAGAGAAAATCCTAAAAGTCTAAAAGATCATGATATCCAAGATGACATATTTGTTAGAGAGGAAGTCATTGTTGATGAGTCCCTTGCAACAAAGAAGCTATTCTCCTTCCTTCACAAGGTTGGCTTTGATAATGCAAGGAGAATGTTCAATGCTCCATTCAATCTAAAGAATGTCATTTTTTCCAACATGGATTTCATCTCAGTAAATGAGTTCAACACATTTAAAGACCTTGTGAAGTCAAAAAAAGTTGTTGAAGATTCCAGGTTCTTCATATATTTTCCATATGAGGGAAAGAAGTATAATCCTAAGAGAATTGTAAGGAAAATGCTCCAACACCTCTTAGAGGATTGTAAGAAAACATTAGGCTATCCATTCCACAAAAAAAGTTATGAATTTTTATGTAATCTACTCTAGTTTCTTGAGCTTGTTAGCTTCCTAAGAAGAGCCTGCTACCCCAACAAGGGTTCAAGAAGAGATTGCTTCCTCTTGCAAGAGAACTAAATATATCAAAGAAGCTAACACAGTAGGAAAGAGGTCCTACATGTTGAGTAGGAGGAAAAAATGTCAAATGATCTTGATATAGTTAATTCAAAGGTCGATAAACTTGTGGAAGGGGAGCAAAAAGACATTCCAATGTCTGTTGAATCCCGTGACTCTTTCCAATCTCCCCTCCATTTCAATACTTGGGAAGGAGTTATTGTTACTTAATGATATCCAAAAAGTCATGGAGCTTAAGGAGGACTTTTTCATGGGAGTGATTGTAGACACTTGTGAGGATGATTAGGATCTAATTGATGATTCCAACAAGAAATTCAATATCCTAGATAACAATACCTCAAATTTTCTTGAGGCAAATTATGCTCTTAAATTCTGCCTCTACAAAGGCTCTTGAGAACTCAAAGACACTTCCAACTAAAGATGAGTTTCTGGAGACTTTAAGACAAGTTGATATTAAGTATATGGATAGGGAGGTGGAGAAGAAGCTCACCATGGAGAGACCTCATCTAGGTTCTATCAAATTGTGGTGGATAGATGAAAGGGTTGTAGAGGGAAAAAAATCCTCAAACTGTAAGTCTTTTTAAAAGTTTTATTTTCATGTTCTTTAATTACTTGAATATTGAATAGTTAAACTAACATATTCTCATATTTTTTGTAGGTATTAGTTTACAATGACAATGGTTTGTTGGCTCATTCTGCTAGCACAAGACCAAGTTTGGGTAGGATTTTTCCCTCCCACATTATTTTCTCAGACATTATGAATATCTACCATACAAATTATAGTATGATGAGCCATCTATTCCAATGGCTACTATGAAGACTTTGTCCAAATATTTAGATTATTCCCACATACTTGGAAATAAAGACAAAGTCGTACTTATTGAGAAGTATGCTACGATATGTTTTTTTACTATGCACCTAGATGCAAAGGCTTAAGGAGTGAATACTTCTTATGCTACAATGCTTATCCATGCTACCAATTCCTTAAGAAACCCCTCTTTGCAAGGGTATAGGAGGCAAAGATACCTCTTGTATAACAAAAGTAGTGCATTTTTGCTAGAAGACAAAAAAGTGTATCTATTTTTATGGTTTTCTCATACATGTGTGTGCGTTTAATAAATGTGTCTATTTGTGTGGTCTTCTCATATATGTGTGTCCTCTCTCGCACTCATCATTTTATTTTCTCTCCTTTTTTTTCTTCCTCTTATCTCTCATCTTTCTTCATCTCATATGTGTACATGTTATGTATGCATGTGTGTATATCCATATGCACATGTGTGTATGCATTGCATGTATATATACATGTATATATTTGTGTGTGGATGTGTGTGTTTGTATATGTGGATGTGTGCATATTAAAGTTTGTATTCATTGTCACTCTACTATTTCTCTCTCCATTTTTTCTCACTTGTATATATGTTTAGATGTGTGTGAGTATGTATTTATTTTAAACATGTGTGCATTTGTGTGGTCTCATAAGAGCCTGCCATCCTCAAGCTTCTTGTCATGAGGATTATTAAAGATATATGTGAAAGAAGAAATCTAGACTATCATTGGCATGCCTTAGCATTGGATTTTCTGCATGAAGTTGTAGAAGACTTTATGGTCGAGTTATTCCAGGATGCATACATTCTTGCACACTAAGTTATGGTTACGCCAAGGGACTTCACATCCCTTAGGGTTTTGAGGTTCAAATATGAAAAATTACTAAGCTCGAATGTGTTTGAGATAGAAAAATGAAGGAAATTTCAGAAACCCCTCCCCTTAGAAGGAGCAAAGTGTGAGATAGAGGCCAGGGAGACCAATGATATTATTGAGATCGATGAGATTGGTGAGAGGCACATTAGGATACACGAGGAGAACCATGAGCTGCTAGATATGCTTGGTCCACTCTTTGACATCATATTGCCTCTACGAAGGATGCACTAGTAGCAGGACTTGACCATGTAAGCATATTCCAAAGAAAATTTAATATCCCCCTATTTTAAAATATTTTTTGGTCCCCCCTATTTGCGAGGAGTTTGGGCTAGTCTTTGTGGGCTTCAAAGTATCTCTAAGATTGAGCTTGATCATATAGCCAAGTTCATTTAAAGTCTCCTATAATTAAGCTTTTGCCTAGGTATATGAACAAGCTTAATCAAAACTCTCTTTTAGGTTGGAAGGAGATCTCTTCCAAGTTGTGATTGATTGTGTGGCTACTCCATTGGGAGGGATTTGGACAAGCTTGGACCTTTTAGTTTTAGAGAGAGAAAGCCTCTCAAACAACTAATAGGGCAAGAGCGACTACCATTATGGTAAAATAGGGCTTTTTGAATTTTGAAGTCTTTTATCTGATATTTAAATATTTTTGAAATAAAGCATTTTGAGGCATTTTTGGAGAAAATTTCATTGAGACACAAACTAAAGAGATATTGGTACAATTAAAGAGGCTAAATAGAGACATTTCTTGTCAGTCCCATATAACCTTATAACCTTCCAATTATTTTCTCAAAATTCTTGAATAATATATCCATTTTGGTTTTGGCTAAAAGCCTAATTTCAGCTACACAATTCAAAGATGCAAGTTATGGTGTCTCTTTTGGTGATTCCTCATGGAAGCTTACTTGCGGAAATCTTCTCTTGGCATGAGGTGCCAAGTTTGGTACTCTCTACCCCATACTTGTATCTAGGTCTATTGACTATGTTTTGGCAATGGTTGTAGTATCACATGCATCATTATGGCATCGCCACCTTGGGCACATGTCATTAAAGAGAATGAAAATGCTTACCTATTTGCAGTATCTTTTAACCTTTGACTATTATAAGTGTTTTGATTCTTGTGATCATTGTCTTTATGGGAGGCAAATTCATTTGACATGAATTAGGTTAAAGTATGTTGATTTATAAGTATGTAACTTAATAGAAATATAAGTATAATATTAAAGTAAATTTTTGTGCTAATATCAAATTGATAACAAAATGATATTATAGTGTCAAAGTGTAGCCTATTCTAAGGGGACTTGATATGAATTAGGCCAAAGTACCCCGATTTCTAAGAATGCAACTTGACAAAAATCTAAGTACAATGCCAAAGTGGAAAATGCTAACAAAACAATATCAAATTGCATCCTAAAAGATTTTAAATATATCAAATTAAACCAAGTTGTGGCTTCAAACCACTTTGATATCAAAGTGGTAGTCCTAGTATACTTTAGTCTAGTAAGGGTAGTTGACTTGATTTGAGTCATTGCATTAAAGTTATTGATAGATTAATGGTACTAAAGATTCTATTAGTATCATGAACTGAAAGCACATCCTCCCGTTTTAGATGTGAAAATATTTGATATATTATTGATCTTAAAGTGCATCCAATAGTGTTGAGAAGAGATAAAATGGAGGTGCATCCTACTTTAACATTGAGGTGAATCCTATGTTGGTGAGAAGAGACAACATTGAGATGCATCTTATAGTAATGTCATGCAAAGATAGTTAAGTTATAAATGACTTTATATTGCCTCATTGTGTTTAAAGCATGGAAGTTGATATGTATATATTATGTAGACATTCTTACATGAAGAGCTTCACCTTTTTTATCTCATGTTTTTGAAAAAAAAAAGGTTTGGGTCCCACTAAACTCAGTACATAATGATGAAATGTCTATCATTTAGCCCAACAAGGTTGGAAGAATAAACATTGAACTATATCTTACTAAAATCTAATGTCTTATCTTAAAATTCTCAAAGATTCTTAAACATGAATACACAAGGTGCTCGAAGGTGCTTGAGCACATGGCTAAGCTAAGGTCACAAACTTTAGCTCAATGCATGATCTTAAAATTCTCAATGATTCTTAAGCCTGATTACATAAGCTGCCACAAGTACATGGCCAAACTAAAATAAAAAAGTTATAAATTATTGGAAATTTAAAGGGATCATAAAAGTAGAAATATGGACACTAAGGTCTCACTAAGTCTACTACTAATTGACCATAAAACCCTCCATCCTTTACCTTGTCACTAGGTTTTCGAGTATAAAAACTGGCCTTATGACCAAACTATTAGCATGTATTTAGGATGATAAATGACAAAAGGTTGCCATATTGCACCAAAAATGTGACCAAGTTATAAAAATGGGTTACAAAAGCTAATATATACAAACTATTAGAGTATTTTTGCAAGAAATACCCTAACTATAAAAAATTGGCCATGTTGGGAATGTGACTTTTTCCACTTTATCTAAAACATTCTTCAACTATGGTTTCAAGGTTTCTTGGATCTCAATCAAGTTGATTTTTTACCAACATACAAAGACAAGATACAATTTTTACCATATGACTACCCACTTAGCTTTAAGAGAGAAAACAAGAAATTTAAAGTGAAAATCAATATGAAACTATCTTTTTATAATTTACCCAAGCCTAGTTATCCTGGTTTTGACCAAGCATCATTCCATGGGATCATTGTGATCTCATGTTGGTTTGATTTGTTGGGATGCTCTAGAGTCGTAGAAACTAGTTTTTGAGATGTCTTTTACTTGTATGCACACTAATTTCCTTCAAACATCAAATGGTTATCATACAAGGCATAGAAGAGATATAGTAGTGTGCTCAATTTTTTGGAAGTCATTTTGAATTTTTTTTCATGATTTGAATGCAAGGGGTTATTCATGGGCTAGAGTGACTTTGGAGATAGTTTGGTGTAAATAGACTTTGTGGGACGACTTAGCATCAGACGTTTGGGGGTAAAAGGGAAGAAACATCAACAAATAAGCACTGAGCTTATCTAACCATTGAGGATGCTGCATCTAATACCGATCTTCTCATCATGAACCTTTCGGTGTGCCCCCCTGCCCCCATTTGTGAAGATTTTTAAGTTTTATGCTTCTTAAGCTTCATTGAGCACTAATTGAAAAATTATCTGTTTCAATTTATTTGCATTTGCACTATCGGCAAAAGTGGTTTCAGGCCAAACGGAGGGGCAAACCCCCTCTGATTCATAATCCAACTAGATGGGTGGCTTCTTGGCATAAAAAACTATTAGCTTGGCCTCTATCGCTTGCTTTTCGGCTTCTAGATCAAGTAGTTGCTTTATAATGGCAAACCTTTCTGCCATTAAATGGGGGGTCTGACGGGCTTTGATCGACAAATGGACACTTGCATTGGATTCCCAGTCTTGACATCCACCTAGGAAAACTCAAGCTCCTCAATCTATAATCTACATATTTTTCGCCAAAACTGCCACTTTTGTGCTTTAAATTCCATCTTAAAATGAGCTCTCAGAATCTTTGATGCATTTCATGGCTCTATTGGTGAACAAGTATACAAAGCAACCTCAAATAGGTCATTGACTACTAAGAATAGCATTTTCTTTAATGATCAATTTTACAATACACCATCAAGTGTGACAAAATATGGATCTCTTAGGCCTCTTCCACTCTAGCTTTAGATAGCATAGAGAGTGGCCAATTTCGGAACTAAAAACATGTGAATCTTTTAGATTAAAGATTTGTGCAAATATTCAAAGATATCTACAACCTAATGTAGTGAGTTAATAGGGTGGCAACTACAATCTTCATGCCATTATATGTTTTTGTGGACTTTTTTTTATGAAAAAGAAGTTCATAAAAGATCATTAATGTTCATATAAAAATTGGAGAAATACATGGACTTTTCTAGGTCAAAGCTATGATAGAAAAGAACTTTTTGGGATTGCATCCAAAGCGTTATGGAAATCCATTGTTTTAAATATATGTTTGCATCACAAAATTTATTCTAACTTTCTTTTATATAGGATGGAATTATGTGGATGGAAAGATTGTAGCAATTGCCCAAGACTTACAATCTTAGGGAGACATGTGCTCAAGATTTTCTTTGTCTCAACCATCAATTCAAGGTGAGGATAATACAAGATAAAATATTTACTTATGTTTTTGGATATTCCACCCACTATTAATGGTGCCCAGAAGATAACATTGATAATCCTATGACAATGTTAGATGTTTGGTTAGAGGATGAGCTCTTAAAAATGATACTTAGTGTAAGGGGCAAATATCTCTTTATGTCAATTGCAAATGGACCTAGTAAACAAGGACCTAATTATCCCTACACTTATTCATTCAAGTGCAATGGTTACAAGGTAAATCAAACATATAATCCAAAACTATGTTGCATTGTCTAAGATACATGCTATTTTATTCGATAATAATGTTAAGAATGGTGAACATTTTTGGTAGGTGCCTCATATAAAAGAGAGAAATGCTTCATGTAGGGACATTCTCACGAAACAAGTTTTCTTCTTACCACAATCTGTATAGAAATACAGATGTAATAGTTGTAAAAATGACAAAGACTAATACAAAAAAAAAAAGAATTTCATTACCGATTATTGTAATTTGATTATAAAGATATATTTTATATACAAGAGGGAAATTTGTGATTTGCATACAAAATTTTAATATATTTACAATCGGCACAATGCAAGGAGAGGCCTGAGCTGGTGGTAGATCCACTCCCATTTTTGTGCTCTCTCTCTCTCTCTCTCTCTCTCTCTCTCTCTCTCTCTCTCTCTCTCTCTCTCTCTCTCTCTCTATTGTTTCTCATGTTTTCTCTTTATCTTTTTCTATTGTTCTACTCTCTCTCTCTCCCCTTAGCTTGTGGCGTATGCACACACCCTCTCCCTCTCACAAATCGAAGGTCCTCCTTCTCTCCTAAGGTATGGCCCTTGTCTTAAGTCAAATTTTTTGTCAATTCTCAATTTCAGGGGTAATGGACCTACACAATACAAGGGGCTGCCTTTTGAAAATTTAAAGTCCCCCCCCCCCCCCACTTTGCGTTGTACAGGTCACCTAAGGGTGACCTATAGAATTTGGGGGGGTGGGGAGGGTCAAGAATTTGCACCCCCACTCATGTTGTGAGAGTCCTCACAACGTGAAAGAGGGCACCTATTTCCAATATGCCCCCCTCCCCTAGTGCTTTGTGTGGATCCCTAGAGGTGATCTGCATAATGCAAGGGGGAGGACTAAGGTGTGACCTAAAAGAGTATTAGAAATTAGGGAAAAACTCATTTTAGAAACTACAATCTACAAGAGTAAATATAATTGAAGGATTTTTTGGAAGAAGATGCAACATGGATTGAAGAATCCATTCTCACAAAGATCAAACTAAATTTCTCTCAAGATGAAGATATCTTAATTTCTCTAGGGGGAGGAGAATGTAATGTATCCACCTCTTTATGCTATACCTCTTCTTGATATAATCCCATTGTAAATTTTTACTACATGCAAACATGCAAGTCCTAACCTAGTTCAATTAGCACACATATAAACAACTCTCATGTAGCATGCATAATCCCATAACCATGTAAATTTCTCCTTACTTCACATGCAATCACATGGACACCCCATATGTGTAGGAAAATATATATACAAACTTCCATACAATACTTACATTAGTAAAGCAAAGTAATCAAAATAATTTTTAATTAATACTAGCTAGTAAATTTAGCTAGGTTAGATATAAGTAATATTAGATATTAAATATACTAATTAATTAATTATTAAATATAATACTTATATTAAGTTAGTGAGAAAACGGCCCCGGGGGTCTTGCCACACCCATCCCACCCATTCCACCATCTTATGTTTACGAGAGGGTCCCAATGCCCACTATTAGCACCACCCCCACCATTGTAGGTCCACTAGGGGGTGTTGGCACCACCATTCTCCCTCCAACATTGCAAGCTCATGAGGGGGTCATGGCACCACTAGTCCCCCATCCACCATCGCAAGCTCATGAGGGGGTCCTACCACTACCACATCCTTGACAACTCTAATGAAAGTTATATTTGGAATTACATGATATGTATCTTTCTGTGCCTTCCTTATCTCACTAAAATGCTCCTACATATTATAGAACTTAAGACCTCCTCTTTCTTACTAGCTTGGAAGGCTCGCTAGGTGGAAGAGGAGAGGGTCCATCTTGATCAACTAACTGATTAGGTCCCCTAGGAGAGGTTGGAACCTGGGCAGTTGGAGAAGAGGACTGTCCACCAAGCTCAAACTGTTGATCCTCAACGGAAGGAGGTGTTGTGACCTTGCCTTGAGCACAGGGGGAGGACACATCCTCTACACTAGATTGCTTCAATTCCATAGCTAGAGACTGAACAAAACTAGGTGTAAGAGGGATCTCAATGGCAACAACCTCCAAAATCTCAGATGGTCCAACCTTTGGAACCTCTGAGTGCCCAACCTCTGGAACCTCTCTACTCTTCTTCCTGTTTATATATAAAATTTCCTTGATGTATGCCTTGTCCTTGCCATTGGGTTGATAGAATTCTTCGTGTTTATATATAAAATTTCCTTGATGTCTGCTTTGTCCTTGCCATTAGGTTGATAGAAAATGACAAGTCAAAAAGTGACATTTAGGTTGATAGAAAATGACAAGTGAAAAAGTGACAGGATGCTCATGTGATGTTGTGTGGGCAAGGAAGATATGATGTGATATGAGAAAACCAATAGCCATGGAAGGAGACACTTGTACTATATATTGGGGTAGGAAGATACGATGTGATGATGTTGAAACTAGCTTTGCGATGCCGCATTTCATATCGTATCATGGAAGAGCAACGAGGACAGTGAATTCTTGAAGTTGAAGAAACAATGCAAAGAGTGGGATGAGAGTGAGCAGATTGGAGAATGCACGGAAGAAGAAAACGTAGGGGCCGAGATAAAATGCAAGATCGAGGATGGAGGGAGACTTGAGAGAGCCATTTGCACCATTGCGTGGGGAGCAAGAATGTATTGCAGCATGTATGCGTGGGGTCTCTCGAGACACATGGGATGGTTTGATTCACCAGAATTTCTAATGATGGACTCTTTAGCACACATGTCATCCATGTGTCGGCGGTCGAGCATGCATGCCATGTGTTTGGCCCGCATGTTGTGCCTCCACCACTTGTTCCGCCACGTGTACAGTGCATGTGAGCCACGTGTCCACCTTCACCTACGACATGTCAAGTTGACTAGGTCGTGTATAAAAAAGGCGTGGATCGTTCATTGTACGATTTTTTTCTCAATTTTTCATCTCATTTGTCTTTGTTTATAGGTCTTGCTCTCAATCCTTCTTTCCTACTTTTGCCCATTTTCACTCCTTCTCATTTTACAATGTGATAATGGCTTTGCATGGATCTTTATTTTGGCTCTTCATATCATATCTTCATTTCGGCTACCACCTGGAGGACTCTTAAGATACGAAACGAGGAAGGACTTCTAATCTGGTGCAGATTTGTCTATTCGCGTTATATATTCACTTTAACTTGACATGTCAAATTCCAAAAGCTTTTAAGATTCCCTAGATTTGCAAACGTAGAAGAGGAAAAGAAGAAGGTTGTCTAGGGTCAAGGGGTTCAATTAGTACTACAACATCTTTGGCTCTTGAAAATTTTTCTGCTTTTTCTACATGCTCAACAACAAGTATGGGAATGCTTGGGAAATCTCTTGGCAAATGTAAGCCACCTTTGAGGGTTCTTGGTCCATCTCAAATCATATAGGTTACTCCCTTAGAAGAATCTAGGAATTTCTTCTTCAAAATGGCATGGAGTTGTCTTATTATGCAATTGCAAAGGATATTTTCAAGCCTGATTGAAATCTTGATCATGTGTTGAAGTTTTGCAAAAACTTTTGTGTGGAGGACTTTGTTGCTGAGTTTGAAAGTCTAGCATTGCCTATGGTTGAAAAGGATACAAAGGAATATGTTCATATATCCTATTAAAACCTCAATTATAAAGAAGTACATGTTCACAAGGAAGTGTGAAACTCGTTCTCTTGATAGGCTTTATGCAACATATGTGTTTTGTTCCACTCATTCTAGAAAATGCAAGCTTATGTCAAAATTTGCTACATTTATTGTATGTACTCTTGTTAAATATCTTATAAAGGCTAATGAACAACAATTAGAGGCAACAAGTCTTCTATCTTTTGCCTACTGGATGAGCTAGAAAATGAGAAGGATACAGAGGAGCATGTGGACCCTCATCCCAAAGCATCTATTGCTGACAATCTGGATGTTGCTCAATTTAGAGCTGAGACCATTATTGAAGAAAGCCATGCAAATGTAGATACTGTGTCTGACTTGCCTTCTTGCTTTATTGTTTCTTCTCTACCAACTTTTTCCTATCAAGAACAAGGAGTACTACTACTCTTAGACATCCAAAGGCTCTTTAATCTCAAAGATAATAATTATTTAACAATCATTGCAGAGGTTTCCAATGCAACAAATGGCATAGTTGATGTCGAGAATGTAGCCAATGAAGAGTTATTGGAACTAGGTACAAAAATTACAAATGACAAATTTATTAATGTAGGGGATGCCCTTTCTCTTTATTTCAACAAAGCAAGAGATGCTGAGAAAGAGTTAGGGATTACTTATATGAGGAGTTCAATCGTCTTCAAAACCCACTTGCAATTTCCAATTTTGGTAAAGAACAATTGAAATATGTTGAAGAATTGAAAGATACCAAAAAATGAGACATAATCACCAATTAATATATGGAATCCAACTGAACTTGAGCACGATGAAAACCAAGTGGTAATATTTTCTCTAATTTTGCAATATACAATGAGAAGTTTGACTTCAACTTTTATTTGGTATTTGTCTTTTTTGTTGTTGGAGATTGCAGATTCTAATAACTTGGGATGTGGCAAAGGGTTGAGAGTTGGTGGTAGTGCATTGAAAGACATTGTACTTGGGCATTACTTGGCTAGGATTTATCCTCATGTTTTCTCAGTATTTCATAGCAATTTCTCAGAGGAAGCAAGATGCCCTTTACTCTATCGCATTTCTTTGGGTTATAGTGTAATGCCCACTCGTATCTTTGTAATGCCCACAAAGATACGAGTGGGCATTACACTATATGCCCACTCGTATTTTTAAAACAAAGCATTTTGAGGCATTTTTGAAGAAAAATTTCATGGAGACACAAACTACAAGAGATATTGTTATAATTAAAAAAGCTAGATAGGGACATTTCTTGTCATTTCGATATAACATCGCAATCTTCCAATTGTTTTCTTAAGATTTTTGAATAATACACCCAACTATACTCCCTTCATTGTAGTATTTCTCTCTTTTTCTTAGAAATCTCAAATGGTTCAAGAAAGTATATGTCCTCCCTTCATTTTTGCACAGGATTTGATATTCTCTCTTTTCACTCAACGTGCTCTTCTTTTTCATCTTCTATTCCAATGGAAGCTTCATGTCATCGGCATCATTTGTTTTCTATCAAAGCAATCACAATATGTAACAATTTCGACCTTAACATTAATATGTGGATACCTATCACTATCATTGTTGGTTCTTGGGTCATGTTACAAACAAAGAAGAGGAGAAAACATGGAAATGAATTTATTGACACTTACAAGGAGTGAGTTTAGAATTTCAAGCTTGAAAGACCAGGAAAAAAAGTTAAGGAGGTGCTTATATAACATGCATATGTGCACTCAGAATTGCACTTTTGTAGATTTTTCCCATGGACATATCATGCCATAGACCAAATTGTTAGTTACATTTCAAGAATTTGCTAAAGTTTATCTATGTTTGCAAATATATATCCGTTAAATCTTAAAGATTGGCAAACTATTGCAAGCATAACTGGAATCTTTGATGCATTCCATGGCTCTATTGGCAAGCACTTATACAAGGAGATCTCAAACAAGTTATTGGTTGAGGAAGGTATTTTCTTTTATGATAAATTTTTACAATGCACCACTAAGCATGATAGGATATGGATCTCCTAGTTCTCTTTCACTCCCATCTCTAGAAGCACAAAGTGGCTAATTTTGAATTTGAAATCATACGAATCTTTTAGGTTAAAGATATAAAACAAATATTCAAAGATATCTACGACCTAATGTAACGAGTTTACAGCATGTGAAGATCACAATCCTCATACCATTACATGTTTTCATGGACTTCTTTAAGGATGAGAAAGTTCAGAAAACATCATTAATGTTTATGTGTAAATTGGAGAAATGCATGGACTTCTTAGATAAGGGGTTTCCAAAATTCCCTTCATTATTTGATTAAAAATGCCATCCACGCTCATCAAATTTGTCATATTGCTTTTTATACATCCATTGGTATAATTATTCCAAATTATTGGCTTTCTCTACTCCTCCATCATGTCTCATATGGTTGAAATAGCCAGTACAAGCTTGATTATGGGTTTTCTCCATACCTTGAGTTGACAACATGGATAGGCTACCATATTCTTGGCAAACCAAGGGGTCTGATTATATATAATGTGTTGTGAAAGAGTAAAAAAGGATACCAGATTAGTACTGCACTCTCAATTAAGCAATTATACTTTATCATGCATTATGAAGACAATGTACCATGTAGTGGGCAATGTGTTTATATGTCCATGCACTAACCATTGACTTTTAAAACTCCTCCAATGCTATTGTAAAGGCCCTGATAGTCATGTTAGTTTCACACCCACATATCACAAAAATCATATCTAAAGACTTCCAAACATTCACCCTGTGTGATCATGCTCAACTACTATCAGTATGGTCAACAACCTCATTATGGATGCACTTTCACCTGTTGAATTGAATCCTCTATATGAACTATGTTGCTTGACAAGGATTATCAGGGATAGTGTAGATAAACATCTTCTTGCTTTCACACCTCCAATGGAAAGTTTCTTTGGCATGTTGCGACCACCATTAGATCTTTTCCTGACCTTTTTAATAATCATGTTTCCACCATGCAAACCAATGACTGACAATGCCTTCTCAAGCTTTGCAATTGCCTTTACTTATGTTGGCCTAGGTCACATTGTCCATACAAAACATATGTACAAGAAAACCAATTTCTCAATCATTTTTCATAGGCCAAGTATTGTACAAATATGGACTCTGGACAAGGGAATATGCAAATTTGCTCTAAAATATGGATCTTTGAGGTGCCTATTAGGTGTCTAAAATATGGACTCTGGACAATGGAATATGCAAATTTGCTCTAAAATATGGATCTTGGAGGTGCCTATTAGGTGTCTTTTTCCTATTCTTTTATCAAGTTCCTTTGCAACACACATGTAATATATGCATGGGCTCTTTGAATAGGCTCCTTTCGAGACATTGTACATGCACTTCAAGGTCTTTAAATCACCCACTAGATACCACTCTACATTGAATCTCCATGTCCATGAGTCTCCCAATAACTAATAATTTGAGGTATAGTTTTCTTATGGAAAATCCAATGCAATGTTTTGAAATCCTCATACATAACCTAGAATATACATATATTATTACAAACATGTGACACAACCACACCATTAGCATAAGTAAACTTTCCATATATGTACATTGCTTACCTCAAAGAACCCTAGAGAGAATATATTGTTCTTAGGTTGGACACTAAACCATTTTGTATTTTGCCTTGAAAGTGTTGGATCAAGTGCCCTGTTCATAAGGAGGATGGTAATCCATTCCAACTTTGTGTCCTTCACAATCTGACACTCATCAAGCTTGAAAACAAATTTTAGAATACCATCGCACTCATCTTGATTCACCTCAAATAATTCAATAGAGTATGAGTGTACAACCTCCAAGCTGTAAAATACATTATTGTGTGTGTTATATATAAATCATTACCTCCCCTTTTGCTCCATAATACGTATCCTCGATATGGAATGAAACTCCTAAGAGACTGGTAGAACTTCATCATTCACTTGTTTTCACATTATTTTGAATGATGTTGGGTTTGCCAATATTGATCCACATAGCTTGGATTTCTTAATCTTCAATTGAAGGGTTTTGTAAATCGTTATGTATCCCTTGTTGGATATACTTGCCTCATCCAACAAGGCTTGCATATTGCTTGACCTAACTTGGTTTCCTTTCAAGAAGGCATCAATCTCTTCTTTTGTTATCTTTTGATACTTTGTGTCCTTTAGAATCGCTTTAATAGCTTCCTTATTGAGAAGCATTTCAATGTATGCAAGTGATGCCTCCATGCTCAAATTATTTTCTTCATTATGTTGTAGGATATCTCTGCATCCATAATTAAAATGTTCAATCGTTATAAAATACTTCACAAATACTTTATGAAATAGAGAAAGATGTTACAAACAACTTACTTCATTGCATGTATCTCTTTTTTAATGTTACCGCTTCGTAACTTTATATTTTGAAGTTTTATGCATCATTTGCAAACTCCGAATACTATTTCTTTAAGCCTCAATTGATCTCTTTGTTTCTTCAACTCTAGAATAGTCTCTTTATTTTGATGTAGTTTATACTTACATTGCTCTAATGTTAGTCTCAAGGAAGCATTTTCCTTCTCTAACAAATCTCTATCCAACTTATGCACATTGCTAATGGCATCCAAAGGTTGTGTGTATCCTAAAAAGCCATTATAGCCATCTCCAACAAAGCTCACTAAGGATGTAATAAGGTGTAAAATTAATCAAAGGATCTTTTGGGTACAATTTTCCATCAGTCTATAAATCTATATTTCTATTTCCTTGTGACCTACACAATTCTTTGGATGTAGAATATATTAGATAGGGTTTGTTTTTCTTAGATAGTGGCTCATGGCACTCACGCTCAATTATGAAGGTGATATACCTCTCACATGCATCTCTTTGATGATGAGTGTGTAATGTCCCCATTACTTAGTTTATTTTAATAAACAATGTGTATATACATTCCAAAGAAATTTGATTTATGTTACACATTTTTTTAAAACTAGCTCTAAATATGAAGATAATATTTATTATTAACAATGTATTATATGCCAGTTCGAGGAAGAAAGACTTGGGAAACTTCCCCAAGACAAGCTTATTAAAACTATGTTTGTAGTATCGAACAACAAAAAGAACTAGCCAAGTGGATAGTCACTTGGCAGTTAAGTACACTTGGGTGACGACATTACTGGGATGGGTAACCTCCCAAAAAGATTTTCCTACAAGCTAGTAGGAGCTTCTCATGCATAGCCAATGGCGCCAACGAAGCCTTTCCAACTCCTTTTTCAAGATGCCAAGGACTATGCCTTGGTCGCCGCCTTAGTCACGTCCTTAGTCGTATGCCCTGGAGTGATGCTCGCCCACCAATGATGTGATGTGCAGTGTGTCCTCGCCCATATATTTATCAATTTTTATCTTCGAGCTACAAAAATGGAGCCCCTCCCTAATATCATCAATGGCATCGTCAAAAACTTTAAAAGAAAGCATTCCCTCTTTGTCATCAATGATGTCATTTAAAAAAACACTAAAAAGCAAGTGTCCTCTCTTTACCCCCTCCCCCTCGGTTACTATAAAAACAGGGGTAGAGTGTCACGTCTGAAATACACATGACACACGCAGACACACAATGACTCGTGCAGAAGCATCTCTACTATTGACGCAACGAAGCTCTGTTGCAATCCGTTGAGCCTCTCTCTCTCTCTCTCTCTCTCTCTCTCTCTCTCTCTCTCTCTCTCTCTCTCTCTCTCTCTCTCTCTCTCTCTCTCCCCTCCCCTACGCGCAAGCACAACTCGAATTCGTCAAGATTCTTCCATGGCTCCCAAGAGACATCGAGATGTTGAGCTAGGTCATGCTCAGAGAACTCCCCAACGTGAAGAAGTGGTCATTGCTAAAACACAAGCAAAAGTTAGCCCCGAATCCATTCAACCTGAAGGACCAGTTATTCCACAACAAACTGAGGTTACAGCTATAAATCGTAATCACAATGGATGGCCAAATGGAGATAATCAAGCTAGTACATAAGAAAAGGATCACAATTAGTTAGAACTTACTTAAACTTGTAAAAGCATGTTGGTATTATCAAATGCTTTTTAGGAAGGAACACAAAAATTAATGAAGGGCATAGATTCTATGCATCGCATACATTGACAAGTGTGTTAAAAATGTTTTATGGTTATGACTGCTTTTGGATTTGTGAATGATGATTTATGGCTCTTATGATTCCGAGCTTGCACACCAGACAAGTTGTGGATTGTGGTGGTTCGGGACATGGGGTCCCCAACCCAATGCTCCCAAAACACTCTGCTTGCGGAGTGTGGAAATTCTCACCTAAGGGTGGGGGTCCTACACTCCCGAGGGAGGTAGGTGTTTTTAGAAAAACTCACTTGCAAGGGGGGTCCTATGCTCATGAGGGAGATAGATGTTTTTTATATTTGATCACTCGAGCACCTGAGAGGGCAAAGGGCCAAATGATAAGTGCCTTAGTTATGTAGGATGGCTTCGAAGGCTCAGGAAAGCTTAGAGGGGCTCTGAGCCCGTAAATTCCCTGTTGATCATGGATGGAGTGCAATAACATACAGCCCAATCCCGAGGGATTTGAAGGTCCTTGGACAATTTCTTTCTACGAAAAGATGGTTTTGTATCACTCTGTGGAGTGATGGTGAAATAAAGTATCTGATTTTTGAATTGTTTGTCATGTGCTAACAGATTGAGTTTAACAAACCCAGTTTAATAGAGAAATTAAAGGAAGCTGATTTTATATGTCCAAATAGTGTGGTAGTATGCTTTGCTAATTAGAAAACTAAGCAAATCCCATCGAGGAAAGTGGGAGGTTTCAATCTTAATGATTAGATGCCTATGGCTAGTTGGACCCGATAAGTTGGGTAACTTTCCAACACTAGATAGAGCTGATTAAATCATGACCCTCCAAATACTGGTAGGATTAGTTACCAAGTTTAACACTATTTTAGGGGGCCAGAGCTGAGATTTTATCTTTTGGGTAGGGGGATCGAGTTATACTCTCCCCCATCTCTCACTCTCTTTGAACCAAGTGCGGTGTTAACCTCACTCCTGCCTTTAATTGATTACAAAGTAGTATTTCTTAGGTAGTCGTTAGATTACTGTTAGGGGTGACTTGTCCACGCTTCCCCTGTGAAGTAGAAGTGAGATTCCCATGTTCAACTAAGTCCAAGGTTTCCCATGGGGAGACGGGATGGTGATGTGCATGGATATGAATTTCAATCAACTACTAAGAGGAATCCTCCATGTTTGTTAGAGGAAGCATCTCACAAAGTGAAGCACCGCCTTGTCCATTTCTAATGTTGATTTCATCCCAACCATCTCCATTTGTGATGTTGAATATGTTGAAAATGCGTGGATCTAGAACATGGCTATGGTGGATGGAACACAAAAACAATGTTCATAATGGCATAGACTGGAGAGACCAACTATTACTCAAGTGAATTAGGCTCCAAGATGGAAGCCTGGACTCATAAACACAATCTTGAGTATGACACAGACTATGACTGAAAGAAAAAAGTATAATAGTATTCCATCATTGAATGATAAGAAGGTACATCACTTTATAGGCTCATAATGGTTCCCTTTTTCTCCACTATGCTTATGGGATTCAAGCATCCTTTTTAGCAAATTGCTTGTATCTTGCCCTATTGCTCCATACAAAGAGACTGTCACATGGGTGTGATTGCATATTTCTCAACACCCCTCCTCAATCACAATCGTGAAAAAGACACTAAGTGTACAAAGGCTGTCATGAATAGAACCTTGCTAAGTGTGGGTATGCCACAAACATGGTAAATACCAGAGGCTGTCACAAAAAAGGCTAAGTGTGGGTACCAAAAAACATGGCTAATATCCAGGGGCTATTACAAGGCCTCACAAAGTGTGTAGAGGTTATTATGCATATGCTTACATGAGGAGTTTTACAAGGCATATGTCAGGAGCATTAATGGCAAGTACCTTCAATACAAAGTTCTAGTGAAAAGTAGAGACAAGGACCAACAAGCCCTTGTGATTTTCTTCATTAGATATGTCATGGTAGGCATAGTAGATATTCTTTTCTTTGTCTGCTTCTTTGACATAGTCCATTTTGATTTCTTTGATGCTCTTTTTGTCTTTATGGTCTTCTTTTTCTTAGTCTTTTTCATTCTGGTCTGTTTGGTCTTTTTCTTCATTATGGTCTTCATTGACTTTGCTTGCATTAATCTTCATGTCCCCCTCAAGCAAAGATATCACCATTTTTTAGATTTGCATGATGACTAGGGTAGCTGAAATGTCTTCAAAATCTTTAAATGGAAATATTGATTGTACTTGAGTGTAGCCAACTTCATGTCTTCCTGCAAGTAAAATAGAAACATCTTCTATGTAATACTAGTGAGTAAAGATTGCATCTCTCTTTATGAGGAAAACCTTCATGCTCTACATTCTCATTAATGAGAATCAGCCTCAAATCTTTGATTTTGTAGCAGAAGAATTGAAAGAATTTGTGTCAAGAAACACAAGTGCAAGGTAGTGTGAAACACACTCTATATGTAGTATCAAGCGATACTATCATGATTGTTGCTTGCACTCTTGTTGAACTTGAGGGCTTCTATCCTTCTAAATCCAAATCTTATCTTGAATTTGAGCTTGCTAAACCTTCATATCTGAATGGTAGAGGCTTGAGTGTTGCAGCATATCTTTGAGTGGTAAAGATTGAGGTAAGAGAATGTAGTGGAAAATGAGCACATGACCCAGTTTAACAAACCCAGTTTGAGGTAAAGATTGGAAGATTCAGAGATGACATCAAATGGGTTTCCACTACATTTGGAATCTTCGAGTGGTAAGATTCGGAGATTGTAGCAATGAAGAACTTGGTGTTGATGTCATCTCCGAATCTTCCAAAGTCTTCACAAATTTTCCTCCTCGATGAGAAATCCTTGTAGAAGTTTTTAAATCAGATTGGCAATAACTTCAATGTACCAAGAGGAGAGAAAATGAAGGAGAGATGAAGCTTTTGAGATTTGGCCATGGAGTCTGCATTAGGGTTTCTGGGGGCAACCTAGTTTTTCCCTCTATGAATAATGTATACTTGATCATTTTCAAAAACAATTATGATAGAAATCTTATCTCATGGGCTTCCAAAGCCCTATGATTCTTGGTCAAATCGTTGCACGTGCTAGGAGAGAAATCGGCATGAACAAGACAATGCCTATTTCTGATAGCGTGACATAATTTTGGGAATGCTGAGGCAATGAGCAGCTAATCTCGAGCTTTGACTTGATGGAGAGTTGCGGTCTAGCCTAGAAAAGAATCCCCTAGAAGAAATCTTGTTGAGTTATAGCTTGTAGATGGAGTTTTAGGTACTCACAGTTGGCTAGCTCATCCTAGCCATGATAGACACACAGAGCACAGGTTGGGAAAAATGACAATGCTGAGCTATGTGGTAAGGAATCTTGAGCTCAGAGGTGATGGGAAGTTTTCCCTCGAGTCAAGGAACAAATCCATAGAAGAAACCTTGGGAGATATGCTCTAATTTGGGAGGTATGAAAGCTTCAATCATAGCAGGTCATGTGTGGCTATGGCAGATAAGGGATAGTGAGCGTAGATGAAGTTGGAAATGGAGTCATAGACCAATCCTAAGCTGTCCAGAGATAAAGAGGAGCTGAAAGAGCAAAGAGGAGGCCTGAGACATGCTAAGCCATGCTCAGCTACGCTTTGATACCATGTTGAAAATGCGTGGATCTAGAGCATGGCTATGATGGATGGAACACAAAAAGAATATTCATGATGACATATATTGGAGAGACCAACTGTTACTCAAGTGAATTAGGTTCCAAGATGGAAGCTTGGACTCATAAACACAATCTTGAGTATGACATAGACTATGACTGAAAGGAAAAAGTACAATAGTATTCCATCATTGAATGATAAGAAGGTACATCACTTTATAGGCTCATGATGGTTCCCTTTTTCTCCACTGTGCTTATGGGATTCAAGCAACTTGTATTTTAGGCATCCTTTCTAGCAATTTCCTTGTGTCTTGCCCTATTGCTCCATAAAAAGAGGCCATCACATGGGTGTGATTACATATTTCTCAACAGAATCAACCATAGACATCCCCTTTATTCCACCAGAGCCATCTCCATTTCTCACATTGTTTTGAATGCAGCCATCTCCATTTGTGTTATTGTTTCAATCTCATCCATCTGTGTTTGTGTTGCTTGTGAAATTGCTTTAAAAAAATGAGATGTCTAGATTAAATATTTCAAAACATAATTTGTGTTAGAAGTATGGCATGGGACCCTATGTAAGTAAAGGTGCTTGAGGAAAGGTGAGGTGTGAATGGACTCGAGGATGGGGGAAACCATGTGAACCTTCATAAAGTGAATAGATGTAAGCTTTGCTGCAAAAACAATTCGGATTGTCCAACCACATAGGTGATACCATAGTTACTTGGCTATGGGGTGGTTTTTCTGTAGATAATACTACCTTGGCCCAAGCTATATAAACATGGCCAAGGGTCACTCTAAATAAATGAGAGTGTGCATCAGTTGTACTTTCATGAGCAACTAAATAAGCAATATCTTCTTGTACTTTGTGAGCTCTCATTCTCCCTCTTGTGGACATCTTTCCATGCTACAACTCTGATATTCCAACATGGTATCAGAGCCATCTCTGATCCATTAAGATTTTCCTAATCCTATCTCACCAATTAAGATTTTCCTAATCCTATCTCACCTAAGTGCACAAGAAGATCTCATTTTTCTCATCTTATCCTCTTCTCCTCCATAGCTAGTTTTAACCACCAACCAATGGAGGACTTGGGGAGAGAAAAGGAGGCAATATCTTCACAAGGCTTCTTCTACAAACCTTCTTCCCACCTCAAGATGCAAATGTGTGGCATGTCAAAACCTACAGCCCCATGAGCTCGGCATTCTTGTTTTTTTTTAAATGGTGCATTTTGGAATAGCATGATGTTTCGTGCTAGGTTGCGGGCTATAGGAGGGGGGCAATCTCTTGGGCTATGGTAACCCTAACTATCACCCTATTTAGCAGCCATAGCCAAAAAGTTTCAAGCTTGATTTTTTAAATTTTCTTCTTACTGAAGTCATTAACACTGATTCTAATCATTGATTAAGAAAGATTCAAGTTCATTCCAAATTTGGAGGCTCAAAACTCAGAGCTTCTTGCCCTAAAGGTGACTCTCAAGCCCATAATTCAAATGGACTCTAACATAAGCATTTCACCAAGCTTGGATATTAGTATTTTTAAACACTAATGATCAATCTATTTATCATTGTTTGCTAGTTATTCTAAAAAAAATTGAAGGTTTTTAGACCTTAAGCATATTCATGAGTACTTAACTATCATCATCTCTCTTTTTATCATTGTAAGGTTATGTATCAGATGTAGATAGATAGATAATTTCATCTCTTCGTCCAATTGTATATCAGTTCTAAGTCATGTTTAGCCTGCTATCTAAGCATCATTATGTTTATTTTTTATCTTATTTCCCGCTTTGTAAAGGAATAGACACTACCATTGCCCTACGCATTCGGTAAGACCTTCCTATCATGGTCTATGATGATGTAAAACCTCAAATCTGTAAGTTTGATAACTGAGGCTTCCATCCATGGTAGGCATTGGTGAAATATAAAATGATGGAGAGGGGTTACTAGTCCTTCATAAAAGGGACCAAGGTCATTGACCCATCCAATAATATAGATGTAGAAGATGATGAAAGAGCCCAAGCTATACCACCACATTGATCAACTGTCAACCACAAAGAAATGGGATGAGCTCAAGAAATTGTATGGTACTAGAGGAAAAAACTCCAAAATATTCCTCAAAATAGAATTCTTCAACTTGAAATACAAGCAAGGAAAGGACTTCAGGAAGTTCATTTCCCACATGAAGGGGCTAATGGTCCAACTAGCTTCACTTCAAGCTCGAGTTGTTGAACAAGATGCCATTGCAATTTTTCAGAGCTGTAAGGAAAGTCTTCCCAACTCTTGTAACTACTCTAACAAAGGTACCAAATCCTACACTTGAAAGTGTCATTCAGTCTTGTCTAGATGAGGATAAAAGAACTGAGGATTCTAGTGAAGCATCTACCTTAGCCTCCCGCGACCAACTCCTTGTGCATACTACTTCACCTAAGCGCTCCTTTCTGCAATAAAAAGAGCCACCTAGTCAGCAATTGTTGGAAGAAATTTCTTGAAAAAATGAAGTGTAACAAATGTAAGGAAGTTGGGCATATTACAAGTAAGTGCCCTAACTCCAACAGAATCAATTAAAGATTTGGAAGCTAACTTTGTCTCTAAAGCTCCAAATACTGATGATTGCCTTTTTTAGTATCCTTTGTATCATATTTCCATAAATATCCTTGTAGCCTACTTTATAAAGGAATCCTACTAATTGATTAAGGGAGGGAACATCTAACATGCTATGTAATCTAATGCCACCTTGGCATTGGGGGGGGGGGGGGGGGGGGGGGGTGTGTGTTAGAAGTATAGCATGGAAACTGTGTGCAAGAAAGAATGCATAAGGGAAGGTGAGGTATGAATGGACTTTGGGATAGGGGAAACCCTAACCCTAGCTCTAGTAAGGCTATATAAACATGGCCAAGGGTCACTCTCAACAAATGAGATAGAGTATACTGAATTGTACTTTTACGAACAACTTAATAAGCAAGATCTTCTTCTTATACTTTGTGAGCTCTCATTCTTCCTCCTATACACATCTTTCCATGCTACAACTCTGATATTCCTCATGGTTTCATGTAGTATTTTGGCTCATTTTTTTATTTAAAAAACTTGTGTCATTAATCCCAATCAATCTAGATATGAGCCAATTCTAAGCACTGAGCACTTAATTTTAAGTTTTGACCACTACACTCTTAATTCAAGCTAATTGATAACTTAAATGCTATGGGGGAACATTTTCATATTTTGGAAGAAATGAAAAGCATTCAATTTTTTTATTTTTTAAATTTTTAATTTTTTTTGAATTACCTCTCTCTATGCTAACGTGAAATTTTTTACAAGTCCCAAACTTGAGTTCGCAACTCATTGAATGGCTCTTCAAAGCTAGCTTTGTACTTTTCTATCTTATAAAATGGTATTGATTCTTAGGTTTCATTGTCATCTTTATGTTCATTCTTTGAAGTTGTCGTCGAAAAAACTAATTGAATATCTCCTCAAGAGCATTACTTTTTGTAACTTCTCCTCCATATCTTGTGCTTCAAAAAAAACTTGTACGTCCTTGATAGTGAGATTTTTCCATGCCTTGGCCACTATAAGTTGCTAAGTAAGCCACATGAATATGAAGGATGTGTTGTAATACAAGAGAGCAACAATCATTTTACACTATTGAAAAATATGACTAAGAAAACTCGCATTAAACATTCTCTATTTTACCTAATAAAACGTGATATCCTTTTCTCCCCATGCCTCCTTTATTGCTTAAACAAGATTTGCAATTGAACATTTGAACTCTTCCAGATATGTATATGTTGCCTTTTGTTGTGTAAGGAGAAAGACATCCAGGTATCTCCAAACCTCCATTGTTAGAAACACAAGTCATTGTGTGCTTGCAACATTTGTTATGATCCCACACAACTCTCTCCAACGCTCCCAAGTTATATTCATCTATTTTCATGCATGGTTTCTTAGAAATCGTATGGCTTTTGAGCCTCCCACAGAGACATTAGCCAAGATAACTCTTGTTTTCCTTGAAAGTATTATTTCTTTTCTTAAGTAAACTTGATCCCCATGAAAACCCATTTTCAAGAGTAATGCCTTGCATTTGTCAATACACTCATTTGATAAAGACAATGGTTTAATAGAATATGCATAGTCATGATGCAACCTAAGAAGCTTGTCAATTATTCTAATCTCTAAATGCAAAGTACAAATATGAATATTTCTAAGAGAAATTTAAAAAATGGGATCCCATATGTTTTTAAATTTACTCAAGTCTAGAGAGTCTTTAGTTGGGGCTCTTCTTGCTTGTCGCAAACTGCTCCAAACCCAACACTTTCCATGCTATAAATACAAGGATATTTTGCATTTGTCCCATTGCATATTCCAAGCATAAATTTGAGATTTTTAAGTTTACACTCATATACCATTCCACATTAAAATTACCAACCCAATTAACTACCAATATTTCTCATTCACTTTCAAATTTAATAATATTTGGAATACCTATATGAGTGAATAACCATTTCAATGTTTGATGATTCTCAATTGTTACTTAAGCCGCACCAATCCACCAAATCTCCATCTCATACTGGAACTTATGCACTGCTGCTTGACCCTCACCATTGCTATAGTCCAATATCCTCTTCATGATGTGAATGCTGACTCTTTCCAACTTCTATCCTTTTTTAATTTGTGGTTCATCCAACTTCAAGACAAACTTTGAAACCTCGTGATATTCTTCTACGATGAGTTTATATATGTGGACCATACACTCTTCTTAGATCAGCCCATATATTGTTAAATGCATTGTATTCAAAAAGAGTTTTTCTTTTCTACTTTTCATAGGGCATAGACCCTTCGATATAAATGTACTCTCCAAAAACATGTGAAATCTTATGATTCATGGTAATTCTTACGATTGAAACTGCAAGGGCTCAAGGCAATCCAAATGCACTTACCCTGTTACATTTGAGTTCTTAAACCATAATCTAGTGATAGCACGATAAGATTTCTGGCTAATACCCACAATATCACATGCGTCTACAATTTCATTCGGTTTTAGTATGCCTGTTTAAGTCCTTTACTAACTCTTTGAGAGTTGGACCTCTCAAATTCACATTTTCAAGTGACTTAAGATTCCTCAAAATATCTTTCTTATTCATAGTTTCCTTTAAAAGTTTGATTCTCTCCTCACTCTCTTGGATATTAATGCCTAATATGTTAAGACATAATCATTTGCAAGACTTGGTCTCCTTTTCCTTTCTCTCTCACACAAGTTGGTTTTAATTTTATTGGTCTCTTCCTCTCTCTAAATCCTACTTGAATTTATTTCAATGTCTTATGATGACTTATTAGCATTCTCCAAAATGTCAATCGTATTTGTTAGCTCTTCTCAGGTAGAAGCTCCAATGCATTTAAGGCCTAAGTTGATCAAGAGATCCCTTGTAGAGATGGTCATCACAAGACAAGCAAAGAGAAAACAAAAGCACTGGAACAAAAAGGAGAACGATGTATTTTTTTTGAAAAAATATGATATTCTAGTGGGTGTTTAGTAGCTAGAGTTGACAATCAACTAATGGCTATTATTGGGGCTCTCTGGACTTCAAATGAATCATCCAAAATATGCAGCCCTTTCATCATTGAGAGTGCTCACAACAGCTTGTGGTGTCAAACTTGCTAAGTCTCCCCATAACCATCCTTTGTGTGAGAAACTCCTCATGAAGGAAGAGTTGCATATTGCTAAATGATTGGGATAAAAAAGCATTATGATTGATGCCATTACATATGTCTTTTTCCTTCACTAGAGACCCGAAAATTATTGACGCATATGCTCCATTGAATCCAATCTCAACTTCTTTGAATGGTTTACCACAACTGAGTGACACAAAAACCTAATCCTTAGTGTGCTTCCACTCATGTGAAACGAATCTTCATTGAATGTTGTGAAGCAGTGTAATGTAGGTAAACCTTCTAATAGCAAGGATGCAGTAGTAAGAAACCATACAGTTAAGATTAAGATCCTAAGTTGGATGTTACTAAATTCTCTACTAATCCCACCCACCAATTAGACCAAGATAAGTAAGCAAAAACCTAAATCTCTCTAGAATATATTGCTTAAACTCACCTGCAAATTATCCCTATTAAATTGATCCTCCTTTGGGTCTTAAACCTCTACTTATGTATCAATCTCTTAGCAACATGGCTCTTGAGTTGGCCAAGAAGGAGAATTATCTTAAAACAAAGTTGCTCCAACTTGGCTCTAATTTTTGTACTTTTTACCAAATTGTTCGCCATGACAAACATGGATTTGGTTTAACTTCGTTCAAAATGGCATTCCATGTGGGAGGAGAACAAGCATCTCTTCCGCAAATGCGTATTTGTCCAAGTTCAAAATGGCATTCCATGTGGGAGGAGAACAAGCATCTCTTCCGAAAATGCGTCTTTGTCCAAGTAGAGTTCTCCAAAACCTTTCCTCAAAAGTAATTGCAATCATACTAGCTTATTCCTTTATATGTTTTTCTTACAACATGTAAACACTAGCCAACAATTGACGAGTTTTAGCTGTAGAAACACAATTACTCAAGCTTTTTCTTAAAGTGATATATGCATTATCTTGATCTTGCTTGTGTTGTTTGTTGCCTCATGATGATAATTGAGCAACAATATGCAGTTATACTATGAGATCACTTGGCTTCAATCAATCATCATTGCTCGTAATTTGAACTTATCACCAAATTGCACCCATTGATTGATAAGATTATGATTGAAGAGGAATTACATAAGGAATCTTCCTTGCTTTGTGATTTGACTACTTATCTTTGTGAGGGCTGACTATGAAACTAACTATTTTGTATGCTTTTGCTACATTAGAATACAACCCAAATTTTTATAATCGATCAATTCCTAAACTGTAAGATATTCATTCTTGTATATACCTAATCCTATTTAACTTTATACATACTTGATTTTTTCATAGAAAGTTTTACACCAACACAAGTTGATCCCTCCAACACTTGAAACATTATTACATTTTGTGGAGAGAGGTAAGAGATATGATGCATATACTAAAAGCAATGATGTCATCAATTATTTCAATTTTTTGGACTAGAATCTACTACCTAGTACTTTCAAAGTTTTACCAAGTGAATGTAGCATAACACTAGGTGGAGAATCAAGGAAACTTTAAGGTTTGAAGATAACATCTACAAGCAGAAGTTTTTCCCTAAGAGCCTAAGCTGTAGATACATCAAGACAATAAGATTCCCATGGAGCATTAAACAAACATGAGAAAATCATCAATATTGCAGCTCAAATTCTTTAACCAAGACATATCTTGACTCTAATAAGCCATAATCATCTACTTCCTCAGGAGTGATTGCAAATTACTTCATCCATGAGCACACAAGTCTTCATCAATAGTATGGTTCTTCTTCTTCAACAACTTCTTCAATAACACCATAGTTTTAAAGGAAAAGGGAAAGGAAAATATCAACCCCAAGATAGACACCTTCATGGTCAAGTAGACCAAAATGGCAAGGGAAGATCTCCCTCAAGAAGCAAGCTTATCAACCTCTTGTGGACTACTACTACATAGTTATTGAAGGGGAGGGTGAACTTTGTGATGTCCCAAGTTATTGGAATGAGTCTCACCAAGAAGGTCATTGCCATCACATGGAACATTATGGAGCTATGCTCCAAGAGAAGGAAGGTAGTACTCCATAGAGTTGTGAGGAAAAATAAGCATGAGACTGTAGCAGTCCAAGAAATCAAAATGGATGCAGGAGAGGTGCAAGCTATTGACATACATGGCTATGTGCCATTGTCTTGGGGTTGCACTAGAGGCAAAGGAGGTATAATTCTATTGATAAATGATGAACTTTTATCGAGATTGATATGGGAAGACCTAGGGGAGTCTATTGTTGAGGCTAAGGTCACCTTAGAAGGCTAAAGTTTGAGATGTGTCTTGGTGTGTGTAGCAAACTCCTCTATAAGTAGGGCAGAGTGGTGGATATTGCTCAAAAACAAGATGCACTCCACCCCTTCCATCCTTTTGGGAGATTGGAACATGATGGTGGAGATTGGGGATCGGTCTCATTGTATAAGGAAGATGCTGGATTTGGAGAGAAGTGCATGGGATAGCATGATTGGCATGTATCAGCTCACCGATGTGACCCTGATCTTTGACAACGGTCAACCTATCTATATGTGGCACAATCATCAAAAGGAGAGCCTTTGGAGAGCAATCAAGCTCAATCATGTGTATGTAAATTATGGGGCTTGGTGGTTGTCCTCACATTCATAGATTTCACTAGTCCTAGAGGTGATCATCAAATCATTGTCTTTTTCGGGTGACCTTTAAGATGCAATGTAGTGGAGGCTCTACTGATGGCCCTCCTCCATTTAGGATTAATGTGCCCTTTCTTAATGATTCCAACTACTTGGCAAAAATGAGTTATTAAAGCAAGTTGTTGGGGTCCTATTGAAACATGGGTCAATTGCAATGCAATAGTCACAAGGACCTCCAAGAAGCATGGCCAAATTGTTGTGTGTAAAAGGAGATGCGCTATGGATTTCATTTTTCGAGCGAGGGATTCTCTTCTTCCTATTGTTAGCATTTCTCCTAATGATCATATCCTTTCTACTGTTTTACATGAAACTGAGATTTTCCTTAAAGCTCAAGAGGCCTATAGAGTTAAGGCTGCAAAAGTTTAGCTGAAAGCATGTTGGGAGGTGGAAAACGAATGCTCCAACCAAGTTCTACCTTGGAGCACTCAAGGAAAAGGCTAGAAGGGAGTACATAGGCCAAATAGAAAATGCTAAGGAGACCCTACCATCCAACTCAGAGGAGATAAAAGAGGCATTCCATGGCCACCTCTCATCCATTGTTGGTCAAACACTAGCGAGGGTAGCAAATTACGATGCCCAACTAGCCATCTTTTCTAAAGGGTCCCAAGCAACCATCTAGGAGGAGGACATGTAGCCCTTGACCAACTTAGCCCTTATCGGAGGACAAGGTGGAGTGCACCTTGAAGATAATGAAGGATGGCAAGTCCCAAGGCCCAGATGGTATGCGTGCCAAATTCAATGAAGCCATTTGGGGCATATGTGGCAAAGATTTTGTAGCATTCTTTAATGCATACATGAGGGAAGAAAGTGTGCAAATATCAATACTAGTCTCATAAAATTGATCCCCAAATTAGCAAATCGTATAAGGATGAGCTAGTGGAGATGTCTCACCATGCTAAATCTTGCATACAAGTTAATGGCCAACCTTGACACTAAGGTTGAAATTTCTTCTAGCTAGGATCATCCATGCAAGACATATATGGCTTTATCTACCATAAGAAGATCCAAGACGTCATACTAAACCACTTTAGTTGATTAGGCGATAGCTACTAGGTAGACCTTTGTTGCAATTGCCTTTGATTTCAATGCTATGTGTTGGAGTGACTTAGAAAAGATATTCATGAAATTTTTATGGACTTTTGGTGATAGTCATCAATGGCATTCAATTCCTTTGGGCTTAATCATAGCTAAAAAGTCTGGAGGGGGGCTTGGGATAGAACCCCTTAGAGGCAAAGCTAGGAAAATGCTCCTAGTAGATCTTGTAAGGGTGGAGTCAATGCAGGCATATGCAATAATGGTAAAGGATTGGTAAGCAAGGACAAGATCCATGGTGGTTACTAGCAAGACCTCAAATGATCTTATTGTTTTGCAAAGGACTTTCAATAAGAATTTTGGGTTTAGAAATGGCACGAAAGATGGTGTAATAGTGGAAGAAGTCGGTGGATGAAACCAAGTGGGTAGGGAACCAAGATGGGAGAGGTGACCCAAGTCTACTAAGGGTTATTTGGTTGTCCCTTGAAGTATTTGAGGATGGATATTGACCACTAAGTGACCGTCCAAAGCTTGCATGCAATATCTAGAATAAAGGCCTTAGAATGTAGGCAGACTTGTGGGACCATTAAGCTTTGGATTGGCACCCAATGGAGGATGTGAGCCAGAAATTTAGTTTGGATGAAAGGGAGGCCACATGGTTGGAAGGAGTATTAACCAAGATTAGGGAGTGTTGGTGCACCTCCCACATGAAAATATGTATGAGCCTCCTAAGATGTTTCCAAACTAAGAAAGGTGTAATGCTTGATGATGCCAAGAAAAGAAAACATTTCCAAAAGAAGGATGGTAGCTTTATCTTCAAGCTTTATAAACATTAGAGGAGTAGGCACCCCAAAACTAGACTAAGAACATGGAAAAGAAGAGTTAGGTGTGAGGTTGCACCCCATCACACTATCTTAACTTAGTCTTATCGGGGGACCATCATGAACAAATGGTCAACTAGGGAGAGGTTGGCCGAGTCTGGAAAATCTTCTCCTATGTGGGTTTATGAAAAAGGCATCTCTCTTCCCTAACTTTGGCATCATGAATGAGTCAGTAGTAGAGTTGTGTGACATCATTAGGGATGTTTTGATTGAACCATTTTGGAATACTAGGGACCTTAGACTTTTTAAAAGAAAATGGTGCAAAATAGACTAATTCAGTTGTTAGGATGACATTTCGTTAGCTTTTAGAGAGTTGGGGAAAAGAACTCTAAGTATAGGCCTAGTCTTTCATAAGCTTTTGAAAGCTTCAAACTAAGTCTTAATTTTTATGTTACACACTCTGGTAGATGGAAACATTTCACCAATATTTAATTAAATACCGCATTTTTTTTAAAAAAAGAATTCAAGTATGGTTCACTAAAAAAC
Source organism: Lygodium microphyllum (assembly GCF_053477565.2). Classification (NCBI taxonomy): domain Eukaryota; kingdom Viridiplantae; phylum Streptophyta; class Polypodiopsida; order Schizaeales; family Lygodiaceae; genus Lygodium; species Lygodium microphyllum. The sequence continues at coordinate 128,016,387 of NC_141146.1, forward strand.
CTAACATGCATTTGCATGCTCTTACGAACCTATACCCACCAAGCCTACATTCGCACTCAAGTTGGAGATTTGACAATAAACTCACAAGGTCGCATGCTTCTAGGTTCACAAACCTGTTCCAAACTAGAAACCCCATTAGGGTAAGGTGGCCGAAAAAGTAACGGCCCCACTTTTTGTGACCTTTCTTTGGTTGGAAGCAAGGCCTATTTAGTGACAAAACCCCCCAACTTTTAAACAGAAAATGCACTAAAATAGGAACACACTTCTTGTGCAAGGTATTGAGTCATGATCATCACTTTATCAATATTCTTACTGAAGTAACGGCCCCACTTTTGTGACCTTTCTTTGGTTGTAAGCAGGGCCTATTTAGTGACAAACCCCCTATAAGTGGCAAGCACATAAAATAGGAGCACATCTCTTGCGCAAAGTATCAAGTCACAATCGTCACATAACTAGTCACAGCCCCATCCTTTCCTCCTTGGTCATGGTAGGGCCTATCACAGAACTCATCATGGCCCATCCTTTCCTTGGTCATGGCAGGGACTTTCTTTCCCTCAAGCATGTCACAAAATTGATCATGATTCATCCTTTCCTTGGTCCTGGCAAGGCCATTAATTCAAGTACACATCTATCCTTATCCTGCCCAAATGCAAGACAAAAGGAAGCTCTGCCATCCTCCCCAAAATGCAGGCCTACCACATATAAGGAAAAGCCACATCTCAAAAAGGGGATTGCTAACAACATTAGTGCAAAAGATAAAACGTCAACCTAAAAATATGCATTAATACTCCTTTTAGTTCATCATTCCATATTCAAACGAGTAAAGAGAGGCGCTCTTTCCTTCCATCTTGATCATGCAACAAAGTAGCTAACCAATGACTGTGTAGTTGTGATCACTATAAATCGACAATCTCTCTAGCTTCTTCTTCTAAACAGCTGCTCACCTACCATGGCCCAATGTATGCCACAATCCCATTCCTTTGTGGGTGCAAGGCCTTCCTCACTCTACAAGACACAAGCCTGCTCTTGGACAAAAAAGGGCGTGAGGCTTGTCCTTGTGATGGGATACACACCAAGCCTACTACATTTTGCACTGCTAAGAAGTCTACTGCTTCTTGCAAAAGCCCATGTACTGTGTTGCCTGCACTACTGAGGAAACTACCAAAGCTAATCCCTACTTCAGAATATTCTTCCCTCTCATCTCAATTTGTTAAAGGGAGATCAACACATTGCTATATAAAGTGAACAAAGAAAACTATTATTAAGCTCAGATATCCAAAGTGAACACAACAAGCCATCAGTAAACCCACCAAAGAAGAGGGTTCATTGTTTAGATTATACACACCTATTGAATTGATACTTTCTCAATGTGGTACTTATATTAACTCTCTAACACCTCTTTCTTCTGCATTACATATTCATATATGTTTTAGACTATATTATCAACTAGATTGTTAATGTTTTTTAAAGTAATGTGGTGTAATGCAAAATTATAATTCCACTCGGTGTTCACTATTATCTCACCATTGTCATTTTCTTTATGTTCCAAGTAGACTGCATGCACCTCTTCCATATAAAGAGATAACTTCAAATGGTAGCACATTCTCTCTTGTGTTTGTAAACACAATAGCCTAATTGCTCTTGCCATCATGAGGAGTAGACACACAAGGATTACCAGAAAAAGAAAAAGCCATATGTTTACACCAGCCCAACGATGTTTTCTTCCTCCACTATCCAATGCTAGAAATGCATCAGTAGCATTAGAGGAATCTGAGTCCTTCAATACTCCAATTTCCAAGCCTATAACCAAGAGAAGGTAGCTATATTCAATGGAGTCGGCGGACATGGCCAAGGCAATTGCTACACATGACGAGGGTATGTCTATGCAAGAGTGTTGTGGGCAATGTGGCATGAGTATGACAGCCCTGGTTGCTTGGATAATGGTAGATCCAAAAAGAAGCGTAGGGGCCCCCAAATCATTATTGTAGTTGATGAGGAGGAAGCCCTTCTTGATTGGGCATTCGAAATTCAAGACATTGGGCAGCAAATCTCCTTGAGATGCTTAAGACTGAATGTTGTTGAATTGTGTCAAATGCACGAGACCACTTTTTCCAATGGCATCCTTGGAAAGAGTTGTTGGGATGGATTTTGAAGGAGATATCTACAACTCACATTTCAAGTAAGTGAAAACCCAGACAAAGCAAGGGCAATTATTCTTCATCCAGAAGTGGTGAAAACATTCCATAAAAACTTGCAAACAGTGTACAATCTCCATAATTACCCCCCTAAGAACATTTGGAATGCAGATGAAATGGAGATGCAAGGCTGCAAGGTCAAAGGTATGTGGGTGCTAAAGTATGCTTAACAATTATGATATTCGCTTGTTTTCGAGATTTTATATAAAAGAGAATGAACATTTAAAGCTGAAGATGAAAATTACTCACAAAATTACAGTCATGAAAATGTAAAAGTAATGGAGACAAGATTGAGGGTTGAAGATGGGCAACCCCCCCCCCCCCCCCTCCCGAAGGAATGTATTTCTGCTCAACCCAAGTCTCTTAGGAAAGAGCTCAGTTACAATCAACCTGAGAGTGAGAAGAAGTAATTCTCACTCTCACAAGATCATGCAAAGATGTACAAACACACATGCATTATCTATTATGCAATGATAAGAACTGATTTCGTAGTAACAACAAAACATTGGTGGCGTTCGTTCTAACAATGAATCATTTACATGCAACACATGTTGGAGCATTCCAACTTTGGCAAAGTTGGAAAACACTTGGTTTCTCGTGGCTTCACTTGTAAAATAGAGAAGGATGAGAAGCAAAAGGAAGGATGTGATGGTAGATGCGAACACACAAATCAATACAAAAAGGGTATAAACAATGTCAATATGCAACTAACTTGGAGTGGCAGTGTCAATGTATTGGAGTGATAATGCCACTTAGCAAGGCACTAACCTTCATAGAAAGGGAGGAGCCATGCCCCAAAACTTTAGGCTTTTTTTGCCCATTGATTTTTCTTCTTTTTTTTTGTAAACTTGGCTCTAATAGACACATGGCATCACCAACTTTTTTGTGGACCTAGAGAAGGGTGGGCCTTGATGGCCATGTGCTCAAATAGGTGGTTTTGCCCCCAAAATTGGTAAAAATAGGTGGCACCCAATAAATGTCACTAAATAGGCCCCTTTAGCAAGTGGTGAAAATAGCTTTCACTTCTCCTTTTTACAAATGCAACTATGTAACATTTTTTAATTATCTTTCTTCATGTTAATCAGAGGATTTCAAAGAAATAAAAAAAAAGAATGTTCATCTTTTTTCTCGTTAATCAAATCATAATAAAAAGCAGTTTTTGAGATGTGCATTAATTACAAATGCAACTTTCGTGTGCTTTAAAAAAACAGTGCACGTTAATCGATTTTAAAAGCACCCTCCATCATGTATGATTGAAAGAATTCGAAGTCCCCTAGTCAACAAAAACATTTTAAGAGGTAGCTAACTTATACAAATGACGACGGAGCATGCAAATTTGCTAAGCATTCAATCAAGGTACGCCTCTCTCTCTCTCTCTCTCTCTCTCTCTCTCTCTCTCTCTCTCTCTCTCTCTCTCTCTCTCTCTCTCTCTCTCTCTCTCTCTCTCTCTCTCTCTCTCTCTCTCTCTCTCTCTCTCTCTCTCTCTCTCTCTCTCTCTCTCTCTCTCTCGTGTGAGTAGCCATAGGCCTTTTCCTCCCCTCTCTTCTTTCGACTTGCCACCCTGTAGCAAATGCCATAGGTATTGCCGCACATGCCTTCTCATTAATAACTTGTACTAACATCATGATCCACCACCTTGAAGCATCAAAATGAAAGGGAAATAAATATTAACTAGTACAATTTTTCCCCTTTCATTTCAGTACTAATTGACTATTAACTTACTGAAATCATGATCACCACCTTGTAGCATCAAAAGCTTCATCAAAATCATCATTAATAACTTGTGTGAAGGTACTTGATCTTCAAGGACTACCTAGACTTGTCCTTGCTGCCAAACAGACACCTACAATCCATGATTTCAGCTTTGGGACTCTGCAACTCACCAAGATCCTCCTCTTTATCAGCATAATCATAGAGCAGGGTCATACATAAGTGTGTGTAGGCACGCACATCAATTCGTTTGTCATCGCATTTGCAAGACAAAAGGTTAGATTCAAATATTTTTCCTCCTTTAAAGGATTAGTTTAAACATTTTTATCCTTCGTCTTCATTCTTTTAATGATTAGTCACAACACTCAATTTTAACAATTAGTTTATTATAATTAATCGACATGATTAGTTAATCTCTTCATCCTTCCTTTATATAGTTAGTTTTGTCATAGTTTAAATGACTAGTTTAAACGATTAGATTAGATTTTGTTATCTCAATTTAAACGATTAGATTATATTATTATAGTTAGTAAATATATTAGTTAGTACTAACTTATGTAGTATTGATAGTATTAGTTAATTAGTTAGACTTATTAATAGTATTAGCAATAGTTTCTTAGCAATATCAGATAGACTTATTAGCAGTATTAGTCATAGTTAATTAGATAGACTTAGTCAAAGTAAGTGCCAAGGTTAGCAGTACTTAATTAGTTAGACTTATTAGTAGTATTATTAGTTAATTAGTCACACTTATGTAATATCAGTAGTATTTGTAATAATTAATAAGTAATTAATAGTTCTAGTATTAAAAGATAGACTTATATTAGTTAGACTTATTAGTAGCATTAGTAGTTTGTGAGGTGCCACCTCCAACGGACCCAGAGGAGTCCTCTTAGTAGTTAACCGAAATTCATATCCATGTACATCACCATCCAGTCTCCCCATATGACTTAGTTGAATATGGGAATCTCAGTTCTACTTCACAAAGGAAGCATTGACAAGTCACCCCTAACAACAATCTAATGCCTACCTAAGAAAGACACTTTGTAATCAATCAAACGCAAGAGTGAGGTTAATACCACACTTGGTTCAAAGAGAGTGTAACTCGATCCCCCTACCCATAAGGTAAAATCTTAGCTCCAACCCCCTAAAATGGTGTTAAACCTGATAACTAATCCTACCGATATTGGAAGGGTCACGATTTAATCAGCTCTATCTAGTGTTAGAAAGTTACTCGACTTATCAGGTCCACCCAACCATAGGCGTTCGATTGTTAAGATCGACGCCTCCCACTTTCCTCGATTGATTTTGCTTTAGTTTTATAATTAGCAAAGCATACTACCATGCTATTTGGACATATAAAAAATAGTTTCATTTTATTACTCAGTTAAGCTGGGTTTGTTAAACTTAATCTTTAGCACATAACAAAAAATTCAAAAATCAGATACTTTATTATAAGTAGTACCATCACTCCGCAGAGTGGTACAAAACCGTCTTTCCGCAAAAAGACATTCTTCATTCTAGGATAGGACCTTCCAATCTCATAGGATTGGGATGTATGTGATCGCACTATGTCCAAAGTCAACAAGGAATTTACTAGCTCAGAGCCCCTCCAAGCTTCCCTAAGCCTCAAGAGCCGTTTTACATAGCAAGGGCACTTATCACTCGGCCCTTTGCCCTCTCAAGTGCTCGAGTGATCAAAAATCAAAAACATCTACCTCCCTCAAGAGCATAGGACCCCCACTCACATGTGAGTTTTTCCACACTCCGCAAAGTGTTTAGAAAGCATTGGGTTGGAGACCCCAATGTCTTGAACCACCACAATCCACAACTCGTCCGACTATTACAAGCACAGAATCATAAGAGACATAATTCATCATTCACAAATCCAAAAGCAAACATAACCATTAAACATTTTTAACACAGTTATCAATGGTATACGATGCATAGAATCTATCCCCCTCATCAATTCCCATGTTCTTTTCTAAAAAGCAATTGATAATACTAACATGTTTTTGTAAGTTTAAGTACGTTCTAACTAATCATAATCTATGTAACAGACTTATCCTATGGACTTTTCTAACATTGCTAGCTTCCCGAGGGATCCACTAAGATTTACCATATGGTACCACGTGAGTGTAAGAAAGGAGGGTTATTTAAGGGAATGAATGTACATTTATAAGGTAAGGTCCCATAAATAGGGGGTAGATAAGGGATATTTTCATATATTTATTGCACGCATGTGACATCTCCTTATTACTACTAGTAAATCCCCCGTGGCTAACTTATCCCTCATTTTATCATAAGATGTAAAAAAACAATAACATAAAATAGAAAATTTAGGAAGATGTAGAGTTAATAGCTTAAAAGTCATCATTTTTTTATGTGCTAAACATAATTATCTACATTCAGCCATCCACCATGATTATGAGTTATGACTGCAACCTCGGTTTGTTGTGGAATAACCGGTCCTTCAGGTTGAATGGATTCAGGGGTAACATTCGCTTGCACTTCAACAGTACAGCAACTACTTCCTCGCATTGGAGAGCTCTCTGAGCATGACCTCACTCTACATCTCGACATCTCTTGGAAGCCATAGAAGAAGCTTGATGGATTTGAGTAGCGCTTCCATATAGGTATGGAGAGAGAGAGAGAGAAGCTTGATTGATTGCAGCAGAGCTTCGTTGCGTCAACAGCAGAGAGACTTCTGCATGGGGGGTTGTTCTGACGTGACACTCTATCTATGTTTATATAGTAATCGGGGGGTAAAGAGAGAACACTTGCTTTTAGCATTTTCGATGACATCATCGATTATGTCAGAGAGGGGCTCTGTTTTTGGAACATAGCGTGTAGATAAAGATATAGTGAGCATCGCGTGTTGCGTCGTCGTCGGTGGTCAAGCATCACTCCAAGGCTCACGACCAAGGTAGCGGCCAAGGGATAGTCCTTGGCAATGGGCTACGAAGGCTTCATTGGTGCTGTTGGCTACGCGCGAGAAGCTCCTACTAGCTTGTAGGAAAAGCTTCCCAGGAGGTCACCCATCCTAACAGTGTCGTCACCTACGTGCACTTAACTACCAAGTGACTATCCACTAGGCTAGTTCTTTTTGTTGTTCTATACTGTAAGCATAGTTTTAATAAGCTTGTCTTGGGAGGATTTCCCAAGCCTTTCTTCCATGAACTAGCATATAATACCTCATCAATTATCTTCTAAAATAAACTAAGTAATAGAGACATTACATAGTTGTAATATTATTAATTAATTAGTTAGACTTACGTAGTATCAATATAGTATTTGTACTAGTTAATAGTTAATTAGTAGTGAAACGAAAGGGAAAGAAAATGATCTTTTGAAAGTATGGGAAAAATGAAAGCATAACGATCTTTCAAACATACTGAAAAAAACGAAACCATATATCTTTAACAAATATGATATTTTGAATGGATAGAAAAATGACACCTTCTCCCATAATTATTTAATTACGAAGAGACTTGTGCCAACTCTTCAACATGTTATACAACAAGTTTTCTCATTTCATTTAGTTTTTTATGTATTATTATTGTTTACTGATTTCATTTATTTATTAGAATTTCTACTAAGGAAAAAAAATTATCATCCTCGCACGTGAAAGACATAAAGTAACCTTTTTATTAAATGAATATGTATTTACGAAGTATAGCATGTTGTTTTTATGAACAAGTGTAGTGTAGTTGAATTATTAAAATGTATTATTCTCATCATCAATAGACGATATGCAATAACAAATTCACAGGGGTTTCTTAGACTTCTAGAAAAATGAAAACTATGGCTTGTAGAAAAACGTCATTAAAACCCTTTGCTGTAACTTGGTACGGCATAAGACAAATTTGAATCATCTTAGGCAACAGAATGTAAAAGCATCATTGGAAGACTAACAATGTGTGCATCCTGTGGTATAGTCACAATGCAACATCATGTTGTCATCTCGCAAAAAAAGAACAATCTATCTATAAAAGATATACAAGTAACAGTGGCTTTGTCAAGCACTATCCTCATCCTTGCATGGCATCAACACAGGGTCAACATGATGATAACGAAATGTCAACCATGTCTTGCAAAAAAATATAGAAACAAATACGTGATCTCATTGTTTCTAGACTACACAAAACGAATTCTCAGTGCAAAGCCATTACAGCTTCAACTATTAAGCATCATTGATACATCCACCTTGGTCTACAAAATGGCAAGAGCAATTGCGAATGGTACCTTTGATCGTTGATTTATTCTCGATAACCCTCTAGTATTTTTGGAATCATGGATTGCTTTCATGGCTATCTACTAGAATTGACTTGACTACATCGGATATTGCGGATATGTTCACTTTCAACATGCTACATAATCCACTGATCCAAAAGTACATCGCTATAGTAGAACATCCACATCCAAGGATAGGGCTTTGCATCCTAAGCAAGCAATCCATCGAAAGGATTATAGAGCTCCATCGTGAAAGCTCTCTATTCAAATCAATGCTCCAAGCAGAACACGAGAATGAGAGAGGTTACAATTTGCTGGACATTATAGTCAAGCCGAGCCGAGATGACAAGCATTCCAAAGAGCTGATCAACACGAGTTCGCATGCATCATATTACGAAATAATAACCATCTCGTAGAAAAAACAACAACATTCAAGACGAATGGCTTGCCTACAAGAAGCTCACCCTGCCTAGATATCACCTTGGAAAATGCAGTGTTTCTGTTCCTTTTCCCACTTGGCCATGGCACCTATGATGGAAACATCTATCTTAGTGAATACATCAAGATGCGGGCATCAACCTTGTTCTCTGTGTACACCTTAAATAAGCCTTACATCCTAATTCTATACCAACTAAAACAGGTTGTCTTGATTGCAAACAAAACAAGCACAACTTGCTTACAAAGGGACATCGACAACTACAGGTATGCAAACAAGCACAGTTCTAATGAGAAGGTCGTCAAGCACATCCTCCACTACTACAGTGTTCCCACTTCAATACCAAGATCCCCACCTTGGCATTGACGTAACTATCACAATGGTCGACATATGGGGCATGCCTCATTTCTTCCTTACTTTCACTATAGACAAGGTTACCAATACAAGGTGGACTGAGATCAACAAGTTGGAATGCATTGAAAATAAGTTCAATCCTGAATTTTCATGGAAAGACTGCCCCATCGAGTGCATCATCCTCTTCCACACCAGGTTCCACCTTTTCTTCAACCAATACATCCTTGGCAAAGGTGCTTGTGTTGGACGCATCTAGCACCATGTCATTAGGTACGAGATCCAACATAGAGACTCCTTACATGCACGTCATCCTATGGTTACATTAGGTAAACGTTGCAAATACGACAAACGAGATATACATGTACATTCCATCCAACAATAATCAATGTAGTTCAACAAGAAAACTAAGAGCCCTCATCATGGCAAAGCAAATTCATAAGTGCCGACGTGCTTGCTACATAAGCAAAAGTAATGGACATGATAAATGCAAGTATGGATTTTCATACACCTCATGTGACGATCCGAAACCAACAATAGACCTTGAAACTCAACGATACATCTACTACCATCTTAAAGATGAGCACCGAAATGTTGTACCATATCACCAAACACTATTGCTCCTCTGGGAAGCTCACATGAATATTTAATGAGTAACGAACTATTCCATCTCTTACTACCTACTCAAGTACGCAATGAAGGCAAAGCCAATTGAAAAGTTAAACATCCAGACAAAAAACACCAATAGATTGGGATTGCAAAACTTAGACTCAAACAAGTAAAAGTTAATTTACGTTGCAACATTGTGCAAGTCGGTGTCACCCACCAAAGCGGCGTTGAATTGCTTACAAATCCTGATAGTCGCACGAAGCAAGTTCGTCGAGTTCATTGACAACTCCCCTCCACAAATACGACAGTGGAAGCTCACAATGACATGGAATATCATCATGCACCCTATAGACCTTTATTGTGCTCAGCCATTGAGCTTAGAGCATGTAACATTCTATCACTACCACAAAAACTACAATATCACCAAAACGACCAATGCATATAATCACGAATCCACTCTCACCACAATGCTTATGGCAATACCGTGGAGCATACAAGACTAGTATAATCCACTAATTTTCACCTGAGCCACCAAACTGAAGGTTTTTTCTTTAACACATTACTACAATGAACAACCTTTAGGCCTCGAAGACCAAACTAATAAGTGTCGAGAACTTCGCCCAATCATACTACATCAAGTGCCAACTCTATGGTCTCATGGCTAATGAGGAAGACCTTGAAATGTTCATCAAGGACTATACACAAAGAAACTTGCTCACCTTGAACCGAACCCACCAACTAATGAACATGATCATTCAAAAGATCCCTTTCATTAAAGACAACCCAACGACATTAACAATACCTCCAACAGCTTCTAACTGCAAAAGAAGTGTTGTATCAATAAGGATAAACATGTTACAACTCACGAAAGAGTTTCAAACAATTCTTAACATTACTCTAATGACAGAACAATAAGTTGTCTACAACCACCTCATCAATGTGACATACATCTTATATATCATTAACAGAACACCATACAATGGAAAGAGCTTTCTCATACATTACTACAATTACAACCTCATTGCTAGGAATAAGAGTGTACTATTAATAACCACGAGCAACTGCAGCTAGACCATGCAACCTATCCTCCACAGTCCACTACCAGTTCGAGATACCAATACGTGCACAACAGTATCTAGTACAGTTGCAAGAGACAGACAAACGCTACATTGCAATATGAGAAGCTGATGCAATCATCATCCATTAGATGTCCATGTTAACAAGGACAACGTTCCATCTAATGGTGTGTAAGATAGTGAGCGCCTGCCAAGGCTTGTTGCTTAGTCCATTCAGCAAGAAGCTCGTGATACTATTTGGCGATCTTGCACAGTTATCGCCTATATGTAACCATCAAAAGAAAGACGAGAAAGGTAATTCTCTCACTAAGAAAGACGAGAGACATGATCCTTTGAAAGTGAGGAGAGAAATGATTTTCCCTTTCTAAGGTCTAAGATGACACAAGCTTTTGTGTGGAAGTCAATCTTAAGGTTAAGGCCCAAGGCAATCTAATGAACTATCCTTATCTATAGCTCAAGGTGGTTGCATGGACCATAAGTTGAGAGTAGAGTTTAAAAAGTTGCTTCTCTTAAAATAGACATGGTAAATCCATTTTTAAAATATCTCGCGATAGAAAGCCGATCTCTAAAAATAGCCTTCACGAATTATCAGAAACGATAAGATCTACAACTTTTGTGTTGAACGTTTTTCCATCTGAGCATCGCACAACAAGATATTCTAAAATTGATACTGCAAAGTAGGTCCTGGAATAGCCACATCTTGCATGAAGATCAACCTTTCCAATCTTGGCACTCAAGTCTCTCTCCAAGAAGAGAAGATCTTGGAGCCTAAAAAAGGGAGGCTCTCCTTGGGTGTGGTGGAGGTGAAGGAAACATCACTTTGCATGCATCCAAGAGGAGAAGAGAATGTGCAAGTGCTACGAAAGCTGTGCTGAAATCAAGTTCTAAGAGGAAAAGAGAATGTACAAGTGCTACGAAAGCTCTACTGAAATCAAGTTCCAAGAGGAAAAGAGAATGTACAAGTGCCACGGAAGCTCTGCTAAAATCAAGCTCCAAGACGAGAGCCCTACACATATCGTGTAGAAGAGAAGGAGAGACTCAAGAAGGATCAAAAGGTGCCAACTTTCAAGTTGTGTGAGTGTTAGCCGATTGTATACCATGCAAGGAACTGTGATATTGTTCCCAAAATCTACAAGTTAAGATCTGGTTTATGTGTAACACAAGAGTTTGCTCCTCGTCAATAATATAACTCCACAAGGGGGGGGGGGGGGGGGGGGGGGGGGGGGGGGCGGCGGGGGGGGACTGGCCCATCTTCTAGTCCCTAGTTTATTGTCAATCTCTCTATTCTCTCTTTCTCTCAACATCTTTCTTTTGTCTCATCTGTTGTCTCTTTGCGCGAGCATAAATATTCACCATATATCTTTTAAGTATATAAGAAGATTGAGCGGGTATCTCTCGAATCTTATAACAAATCGCAAGAACTCACAATGAACCAAAAAGCACTTCTACACATAAGAAGCATATTCGAGCCCAAACTAATCTATATAACACTCTCCTACGTAACCGAAAGAAGAAATTTGTGTATCGTTGGCCTTCCATATCCACCTGCCTTCGCTTTGACACCCTTCTTGACACCATGACTCAAGTATAGAAACAACACAGCTCAAGAAAAAACAAACAAAGATTAAACACAACACATTCTATCACACAACAATCTCATACGCTTCTTACATCAAGTAATAAATCAATTTTCTAAACCTTCTTTTAAATGTTGTTTTTGTTAATACATTGTTTTTTGAATATTTTTCTCTGATAATAGATTTATGAACATGTTAATGTGCTTTACTTATTTTCTCCTTTACAAATATACAATACCCGTCAAGACAAAGATGACCCAGACAAGGTACACACAATCCAAACGATACCTAGTACTGTGTATAAAAATACAAATATATTACTTCACCTAACCACATTGACCTATGCATGCAGATGTTCCACTATACATTCAAAACCACATGCACACCTAACGCCCTATTGAGAACCATCTTGTAAATACACAAATCGCAAGTACATAACAAACCATATGAGAATGGCAAATGTCGCTAGGCAAAAGCTATCAACATACGTCAATGGCTTCGCAATGTACGATCTCAAATTCTCGACAATAAACGTCTCGCATTAGATGACAAGCTCGTAACTAGTACACAACCTCCTACAAACTTTGCAACCTTCATTTTTACTTGAAACAAAAATGCTAACTCATATGTACTTAACATTTAGGATTCCTCAAAGACATACTTGACAAACTCGAACTTGAGAACGAAGACTCAGTTGACTATCCACTACGAATAAGTATACATATTCTCCTCTCAAAATTCTCCATGTATTTAAACAATGCTAAAACTTATCTACAAACACACTTCGCTTTAAAACACGTCACACTTGCTACATAACAAACATGCAAGAATTGCATATCGAGCTTCGTACTCCTTCACTTAGCTGCGTCTGTCAACCTAGTTAAATATTCGATTCCTTTAACCGACAGCTTTACATCAGCACCATAAGCATGCATCCCTGGACCTGATGGCAGCGGGTTTGGGTGCTGGGCCAAGAATCGACTAGAAACCTGGTGCAAACAGGTTCCATATGGCAGGCGTTATCGATTCCTGGCTCCGCACCATAAACCTAGTGCAAACAGGTTCCATGTGGAAAGCGTGAAAACCTGGTGCAAACAGGTTCCATGTGGCAAGCGTGAAAAGGGCTATTTTATTGACATAATCATCGGTCAAACAAAAATTGTTGGCCGAAAATCGAATTAGCCGCTGCAAAGCTACACCGTGCACGCGGAAAAAATGAGAAAACGCGGACCGAAGTAGATCTTCTCCAAGTAACCACCACGATGACAATGGACATCCTTCGAGCAGCCACGTAGTTTTGGGTTGTTTGACACGTAAGGAATGGCTACTCTTACAAGATTCCAAGCCGGATCTATCGTTTTCTATCGACGCACTCAATCTTATCAGCACAGGACCTGCAGCCGACTTATAAGCACGACAGCCATACACAGAATCTCAGGCAGGCAGGCAGAGTGAGAGAGAGAGAGCGCGCGCATCAGAATCACACACAATCATTGATTTGTTACCCCCAAAACTGGGAAAACCCTTCCATCCTCCTGTGTGTTTTTTTACATGAGCTCCCCAATCCTTACCATCACCTTGGCTTCCATCATACAGGGAGCCTCGTCATCACCAGCCTCCGCATTTGCCTTCCTCTTCTTCATCCCTGCGGCCTTTGCCCTTGCTCTGGTCTCTTATGTTGTGAAGACATTAGAAGAAGCGGGAAGAGGAGGAGGAGGAGAAGAGGAGGAAGAAGAGGAAGAAAGGGAGGAAGATGTGGGACGGCTTGCAGATGTCAGAGCATACCTTCAAAGCATCGAAGCATCCACGCCCTGCCCTTTGGATGCTGTAGTGGTTGACATGATACCCCTGTTCAATAACAAGGATTACCCATTGGACCCTTATGCCTCCTGTGTGGTGTGCCTGTGCACATTCCAGGAGACGGACATACTGAAGATGCTACCCCCGTGCAGCCACTGCTTCCATGTTGCGTGCATCGACAAATGGTTTGAGACGCACTCCACCTGTCCCTTGTGTAGGCGAGAGATTTCCCTGCCTTTCCCCTCAGCAGGCCGGATTGAGGCTGCACACCTTCCCCAACAAGGAATTTCCCTCTGTGTTCATGACCAAAGCCATCGCTATACTCATGAGGACCCAAGAAGGGCCACTGTTGCTTGCGACACAGAAGAAATTTCTCTTCATGACCGTAATTCTCTCCATCACTGTGGCCATTGTCTTAGCCATGAGAGATCACCCTTGCCATTAAGGGGTGAAGCGCTCCAGGTCAATAGCAAGCGTGATGGAGGCTGAGTCATTTGCTATCACATGAAATGGGACATGTCATGAAATACAGACAATTCATTTCTTATCAGAACCATTCAGGACAACACCCGTGACTGTCAAAGATAAAATGTTCTGCTCCAATGGAGCCATCCAATGGCGTGTAGCAATGGATTGACCGGAGCAACCAGACCAATACCTATTGTTGCCATTTCTAACATGTATCCATGAACAACTCATGGATGATGAAGATTCTTATCAGATTGTACATATGAATGAACAATACATGACCACAACAAAGCGAATATTAAATGAGTTCTTACATCTTGAACATCACCTTCTGAACACCTAGTGAGGCTGCCCAAAAAAAGAAGTATCATTGGTACACCGCCCCAAAATTGCAATCATCACGGATATGTAAATGTCATTGGCTGACAAAAATGTAGTCATGTCCCCTCATGTGAAGTGATGAATACAATACAGAAGTTTCTCTTGAATGTTGGGCTCTGAAAAAGTGGTTTTCTGACTGTTTACCATTTCAATTACACTTAAAACAACCTGTCTACATCTACGTGATATTTGTTAAGAACCTGGGTAGACCTCAATCCCATTGGTTTGTTGAGCATAAAGTATCTTATGTATCAGTAATTTTACCATGTTTAGTAGACATCTCTTGTGTATGCATCGGGGACACCTACTGTGCAAGATAAATAATGCCCGACAGAAAGGAGACCTTTGGCTGGACAGATGCAGGAATGTGATGCTTCATTGCAGCATACACGATCTTGGCATGGATTACTCTTCTAAGGTTCACTATCCAAACGACCTCGGTGATTTAGTAACTGTATCAAAAAAGAATCAGTCCAAAGAGTTTCCTTTCATGACTACTCATAGATTTGGATCTCATCATCTTCACAGTCCCCATCTTCATCCAGCACCTTCTAGGTGAGCCCTACCTTTCGAAGATCACCTGCCTCCATTTATACTCATCGTGCTTCTCTTCTTTGCCTTTACCCTTGTTGTCTTGCACATATTTGTTGAGAAACACGGATCTAGAGCTAGTTGGCTATGGTGGACGCAAGTTAAAACACGATACATTTTCAGAGTGAGGGATTGTAACTCAAGTGAATTAGGTTCCAAGATAGATTAGCTTGGACTCATAAATACAATCTTGAGTGACACAAAATGAAAGTACCATTCCATTGAAATAAGTGTCAAGTACATGCTTATATAGCTTTTGGATAGTATTACTTTTCCTCTCTGTGCTTACGGGATTTTGGACATCTCTTCCTAGAGCATTCTGGAGCATAAAACTTTTGTCATCTCTCTTATACAAAGCCTTTTCTAGCATACATCATTTGATTTCTCAACACCCCCCCTCAAATGATGAGTCTCTACCCTTGCTGGCTTTTGCCCCCCTCTTCATGATGACATGGCCCAGGAAACTAGCTCTCTAGCAGCCTAGTCAAGTTAAGGCTTGAAACTTTACATTTTTTGTAGGGTTTTTACAATATCCACTATGGGAACAAATTCCTTAAAACAGTTTGTCATAGTTGTTGATGATAGCGGAAGTATCTTTTTCTTCTTCTTCATTCATGAATTGACTTTGGTGGTGGTTATTCTACATCTGATGTGCTCTTTTCTTGTGGAAGCATTCATTGACAATATGGCCAGTTTTACCACAATAATGACATGTCATCCGACTCCTGTTGTCGGTGTTGAATCCTCGACCTCTTCCCTTAGGTCTAGTAGCTCCTCTAGTGTATAAGAGGTTTTCTCTTGAGCTGGTCTCTTTTACATCTTTGCTTTTAAATTTGCTTTCTCCATCAAGCAGTAAGTGCTCAATATCTTTGAGTAAGAGACTTGGAACATTACTTAGAGTGGACACAAGGTTTACATATGGATCCTTGTTTACACTTGCTAGTACGGCTATTGCTTTATTTTCGTCAATATTTTTCTTAAGAGTTATAAGCTGGGTTTTTAGGCTCTTGAACTTGTTAATGTGCATAGTCATAGAAGCACTGTCTTTGATATCTAGTTTATAAAACTACATGAGCAGTTTTACCTTTAAGTTCTTTGCTTAGGTTCCAAACATTCTGTCAAGTTTCTCCCAAGCGGTTCTAGCATTTCTAATGTCAAATATATGATGTAGCATATCATCACTTAGTCCCCAGGCAATGATGCCTAGTACCTTGTTATTCATCTTCTTCCATTCTTTGGTTTTGAACTAATCTTCTTCAACGAACCCATCTTCATCATCTTCCTTCTTGTTATCTGCATCATCTTCAAACAAGTCCCATAAGTCTTTCCGCATAAGATGGTACATGGTCTTCTCCTTCCAGGCATGAAAGCCTTCACCATTAAATTTTGCTATATGTTGCACTTCAATCATCTCAGTAGGAGGTCTTACCACGAGAACTCTCGGGCAGTGTCTATCATTTTACAATAAACTAGAGATTTATAAGGATTTTAATCACTGAAGCATAAACTCACTTTTGAGATCAAGATTATTTAGTGTGAAAAGAGGTTCGATAGAGAGGGTGTGAATAGGTGTGAAAGAGGCCTTTTTGATTTTGTGAACCTTAGGATAAGGTTAAGAACAAATGACAAATTGCAGGCGTCGCTTCTCTGTGGCTCGCGATAGATCTGATGGCATCTTTCGATCTGTTGATGCCGATTGTGATGAGGGCTTCCCTTTCAGGCTTCAGCAGGCTCCACAGTTCGTGACTAGCTGATTGAGAAAGGGCACACACTAGCTAACTAGCTTAGCCATGGCTTTGATACCATGTTGAGAAACACGGATCTAGAGCTAGTTGGCTATGGTGGACGCATGTTAAACACACGATACATTTTCAGAGTGAGGATTGTAACTCAAGTGAATTAGGTTCCAAGATAGATTAGGTTGGACTCATAAACACAATCTTAAGTGCACAAAATGAAAGTACCATTCCATTGAAATGAGTGTCAAGCACATGCTTATATAGCCTTTGGATAGTACCACTTTTCCTCTCTGTGCTTATGGGATTTTGGACATCTCTTCCTAGAGCATTCTGGAGCATACAACTTTTGTCATCTCTCTTATACAAAGCCTCTTCTAGGCATACATCATTTGATTTCTCTACAATATTTAGAATTGCTGAGGCTTACACTCATTTCAAAGAATGTTCGAGGGCTTGGCAGCCTAGCCAAAAAGGATGCTTGTTATCACCTTCTCAAGCAAAGGAAGCCTGATGTACTTGCACTGCAGGAAGATACATGGTGATGAAGAAGAGCAAGTGTCTGGCTGCAGTGGCAATAAAGTGATCGGAGACCCTGATGACCCTTAGTGTTGACCCTGATGACTGCATGCTTCAACCCTCTTCTCAAGGAGGTGGAGCATTACCTTGACGGTCTGCAGAGGGATCAGATTGAAGCTGCAAAAGTTCAGCTGAAAGGCACCTGGTACCTTCTAGAAGGCACACCAAGTACGGTCTTCTTTAGAGCCCTCAAAACTAAGAAACAGTGTGAGCCTATTGCAATGATAGAAGGCCCTCATGGTAAAAGGCTCAATGATATTGCAAAGGCTTTCACCAGACATCTCTCTGCCATTGTAGGTAGTGAACCTGAGCAGCCTGCAAAGTATGCAGCAAAACTGGAAGGCTTTTTGCAGGTAGGCAGAGACCTCATCAAGCCAGCTGAGGCTGCCATGCTGTGCAGGCCATTTTCTGTGGATGAACTCAATTTTGTTGTGACAAGATGAAGACTGGGAAGGCACCAGGCATTGATAGGCTGCCAATTGAAGACTTCCAGGCACTATGGCTTGCATGCTCTCAAGATTTGTGTAGCCTGCTTAATAGGATAAGTGTGGAAGGAATAGTTCCTGAACAGGTGAATAAAGAGTTGATCAAATTGATACCTAGATCACTTGATAAGGTTAAGGTGAATAAAGAGTTTATCAAATTGATACCTAGATCACTTGATAAGGTTAAGATGGGAGGATGGAGACCTCTAACCATACTCAATGTGGGCTACAAAATCCTGGCTAAGGCTATGGTCTACTGAATCAAATTTCTCCTGGGGTGCATCCTGCATGCACAACAATATGGCTTCATCCATGGTAGGATCATTCACGACGTCAACTTGATGTTCTCCATGGATCATACTCTTCCTCTTCAGTCTGATTTTGTCTTGATTAACATGGATTTTGACAAAGCATTGACAGGATAAGCTGGGACTTTATACTGAAGGTAAAGTAATGGAAGTGATGGGCTTTGGTGCTGGCTTTTTGAAGATGACCCGAGCTTTGTTTGTCAATGCCTAAGTTTGCAGCAATCCAGGTTAATGGAATCTCTTTATGGCTCTTTGATATCAAAAGGTCAGTCAGGTAGGGCTGTCCAATTGCTCCATTGCTGTTTGCGACTATAACTGATCCTCTTCTATGCAATCTGGAGCTTAAGCTTCAGCAAGGAGCTATAAGAGGCCTTCCAATCCCTGGAGGCAAGGAATTTGTGGCACAATATTTTGCAGATGATAATTCCAATCTAGTTCCTGCGGATGAGGACCCTGTCAAGACACTGGTGGGCGTTTACGACTGTTTTTCTGGCTCTCGAGCTCTCTGGTTAGCACATGCAAAACCCAGCTCATATACTTGGGACAGGAGGATGTCCCCAACTGGGCCAAGCAGCTTGGATTTAAAGATCATTCCCCCTGGTCAGGTCTTCATATACTTGGGGTTTCCACTTGGTGGGGCCTCACAATGATGTTATCTCCCGAGATTAGTCTTCTTAGGATGGAACACTAGGTGCCATTAATAGCAGGCAGAATATCCAGAAACATAAACAAAGAGCTGATTGGCTGGAGCAGAAAGTTCGGTCCAAGGTGGATTCTTGGAAGAATAGGAAGGCAGCATGGAGCAGGCAGGATAGAGAAGATCTTCATCAGTTTTCTTCGGAGTCTACCTGAAGGTAAGCATGGCTGGAGGGCTATTTCTTGGTCCAAATCAGGACTCCCAAATCTTAAGGAGGGCTTGGCATGTCTAACATGGTCCATAAAGCCTCTGCACTGCTGTTTTGACCTATTTAAAAGGATGAAGGTGGCCCAACCATGGTCCATCTCCTTAATAAGCATTGGCTTCAAGCTACGAGTATTAAAGGACTCAAGGTGCCTAACTCAAATTGGTCTGGCCCTCTCTTTGACAGAGCAGCTCCTCGGATTAAGGAATCCTCGGTCACTTAGAGTCTTGTGATTGCATGGCATGAAGTGTTGAAGAAGGCCAGCTGGGTAGGAGCACTAGATAGGCAAGGCGATTCTTCCTTGAAACAGCTCTCATTTGGACCTTCAAGCTTGCATACAACCCTCCTTGTAGACCTAGCTAGGAAGTGTTAGCAGTCATGTTTGTCATGCCTTGTCATCTCCTACTTGTGAGCCTCAATCTGAGTCAAATGAGGACTTTAGGAGCTCTGACTTGTCTATCACTAGTTTTGACGGAGAAGGTAGCTCATTCTAGAGCACTCAGTTTATTGCATTTCAGTGCATTTTTCTCCTCTAGTCGGGATTTTATGTGCATTTCCCGGAGCAGTTTCTGCATTCTTCAGCTTGCCTCACCTGCTGGACATTGTCCACCCTTTTTTGGGATTTTTCTGAGCATTCTTGGCATTTTTACCAGTATTAAATGCTGGTCAGACACATTTATGGCCTCAAATTTCAAGTCAGCCAGTTTTTGGGTTTTTTGGCTATTTATAGCCATTTCCCACTTGGCAGTCAGTTGTATTATCATCTTCCCTCCTTCCTTTGCAGGTGCATACTACGACTCCGTCATCTTCCTCCATCTTCAGTGCTGTCGTCATCATCAGCTTGATCTGGTGCCTTCAATGACGCTCTGGGCTCTGTGTAGGGACTGATCACTCCACAGCTTTGTATTCAGCATTCATTTCAGTCAGTGCCGTATTTCTTACTTCATTTTCTACTTTCTTTCTCTGTGTGTGTGTGTGTGTGTGTGTGTGTGTGTGTTCCTACTTCCGTTAAGCACTCTCACATGGTATTAGAGCCTACCTAAGAGCACGGAGGAGAGCTTCCATTGCAGAGGAGGACACCATCAAGTGCAGCCCTTCTTCCCTCCTTTCTAGCCCCTGGCAGTGCTGTCCACGCTGAAACACAGCCTTCCATACCTATGTTTTGCTGTTTTGCAGCATCAAGAATAGGCGACAGTTTTCTAGGTGTTTGCACCCTGCGTTTGCATCAAACACAGCCAAAGGAGGTCGTCCACATCAGCAGAGGAGGAGGCATCATCATCTAGAGGATAGGCAGCAGTTTTTCTCTCCAGGTGGCAGCATTTTCTCTCTCCTCTTGCAGGCAACAACATCTTCTGGGTCTTTTCTAACATAGGCGGCTCCATCTTGACTGTCTATTGATTGCAGATTGTTTGGTGATTACAAATATATACACAGATGTCTTATCACCAATTCTTTGCTGATTCAGAGGATGAGGTCTCTATTCCTTCCTCTGAGAGACGGAGAGACTTTCGTGCTAGATCACACGACTGGAGGTCACCTAGCCCATTTGTATGAGATCCCTCTATTCCTCGTTCTCTTCATGTTTCACAGAAGGCTCCTGCTGCTGGCCTTCATATGCCTTCCATGGCACCCTCTATACAGATGCCCGTACTCCCTTCTTTGCCCAAAGAAGACCAGCTCGATGGCTTCAACTACTCGCTTTGGTCGTATAAGGTGGAGTGTATCCTTGATACCTTCAATCTTAGGGAATTTGTTACCCACCCTATTCCTCGTCCAATGGAGGATCCCATCGTTGGATTATCAATGGATCATGTGGTCTTATGAGATCAGCTGAAGCCCAGTCTATGACTCACATAAAGCAGTAGTTCCTTCAATTAACACCTGGTCTTTTCACACATACACACAAACAGAAACCTCACTCCCTCGCTCAACACCAGGTTGGCCCCGAAGACCGGCTCCCCTCTTGGTATTTCTTTATCAATTAAAAGATGGAAATTTACAAAAAAAATCAAATGTTTCAAAATACATGTGAACAGTTGGTTTTCATCTTTTCTAAGTAAATCCCAGCAGCATAAGGACAGTACAATATGACCACATCAACATCCCTTTTAGGAAAGCATTTTTTGTAACCATAACTCAATGATTCATGTACAGAATTGCAGTCTGCAGATCTCAATTTCACTTTTCTTACTGTCTAGCATATCCAAAATAATATCTCTTTTAGGAAAGCATTTTTTGTAACCAAAACTCGATGATTCATGTGCACAATTGCAGTCTATAGATCTTTGAATTCATTGTTCTTAATGTGGCTCAGTTATAGTGACTTTTATTCCGTGAGCATTCTACATGTGCATCTTCTGTCTTGGCCAGGCTCATTGTCCTGCACCATCTCCAGTGGCTAAGCACATAGTCCCATACCACTGGCATTCTATTCTTCAATGCCCATTCAATATGGAACCAATCCTAAGGCTCAAACAAACCATTAGTCAAATTTGTCCCAATGGATGCCTTTTCTGGCCATGCAAAGATCCCGGCTTATTCCAAGAGAACTCTGGGGTAAAAAGCAATAGCAACTAAAGAAAAGAAAAATAAAATATTTATATAAGTAAATAACGAAAGCAACTGCAAAAAGTATCACCACTTGGTGACATACCCCCCTCTTGAAAGAAGCAAGCGACCTCGATTGCATATCACACATGCTAATGGATGACATAGGACAATAACAAGATTCTCCATGTTATTAGTACCATCGCATATGTCACTTGCTAGCAGATGACACGGAGCAACGGTAGGATTTTTTCCACTACCATTTGTATCATTGCAAGTTCAAGTCTCACATAGGTGGAGAATCACATCCTGTATCCAACTATGATTACTGGGAGCCTTTCTAATATACATATTTCCGGATGCAACACAGGGCGATAGCACGTATCTTCGAACTATTAGTGTTACAACATGTATAATCATTCAACTGAAGTGTAACAAATACAACTTCAAAGCACTGAGATTTCATTTAATGATACACATATTAATACTAAGTGTAAACCATACATTGTGCATTATTCAATGAGATGCAGTATTCAACTGTACAATAGAGAATGTACATTGCTTCAAAAAGCATTCTAAGTCACTATACAAGAAAGCTTCTCGATAAAGTTGCAATAACTGAGACGAATCTACCAATTCAGCCTCTTCCATCCATTTGGCATCCATTGGTAGATAGTTCTTGAACTTCACCAAAAATCTTCTTATAACTCTACCTTTCACTTTCCTATCCTTATGTGCCAGGATCTGCTCAGGAACTAGAATCTCGTCTAATTCCTCTACTTCCGGTTGTTCCTTCTGAACCATATCTTCTTGCACTTCACTAATAAAAGACCTCAATAGGCTCACATACAATGCATTATGAATTTCTCAATTTTCTGGCAATTTCAGCCTATATGCCACATCATTGATCTTCTCTGAGACTTAAAAAGGGCAATAGTAATACATACTTAGCTTTGGAAACAAACGTTCCTTGCCCTTCTGTTTTCTCAAACGTGCCTTTTCAAAACGCAATAAGATCCAATCATCCTTTTTGAACAAGAGTTCCTGACAATGACTATCAACAACTCTTTTCTGTTTAGCTTGTGACTTTTCTAAGGCATACTTGACCTTTTTATATGCTTCTTCCCAATCTTTTACATAACGATCTGCCTCAAATATGTTATCTTTTGTCTACAAAATGGGAGGCAATTTCTTTCCACCTTCCACGATCTCAAAAGGTGCTTTGCCAGTAGATGATTATTATATGCATACTCAACTAATGGCAAGTAGTGTTTCCAAGAAGTCTTATGACCTGAAATATAACACTTCAGTAGATCTAAAACAATCGAATTTGCTTCTTCAGACTGTCCATTAGTTTGTGGATGGATCCCTGAAGAAGTTCTTGGAAGATCAAAAATGAAATCCATGGAAATACTTTCCCATGGCCTTTCTAGAATAGGCAGGGGTTGCAATAACCCAGGTGCCTTCTGTCTATCAAATTTGACCTTTTGGCATACAAGGCAAGATCTAACATATGCATCAACATTAGATCTCAGGGCTGGCCAATAGAAGAAAGTCTCTACCCCTTTGACTGTAGCATCAATACTACAATGTCCTGCATACATTGGAGCATAACTTTCTAATAAAACTTTTGGCCTTAGTTGTTTTGTAACGCATAGTCTTCCATGCATCATGATAAAGTCTTCTTTGAACACATAATGATCATGATTTTGGCCATTGATCAATTGTTCATAGATTCCACAGAAATCTTCGTCACAAATATACTCCTCTTTTATATCATCCAATTCATGGTGATATGAAATTGAAACAACTGGCACTTGTGGTTTGCAAGATAAAGCATCTGCAACTACATTCTTCTTGCCTTCCACATGCACTATCTGAAAATGAAACATAGATAGGAAATTTGCCCAACACATGTTTCTCTAACAATTTAGCCTGTGTGAAAAAGTATCTAAGTGTTTGATGATCCATTTGCACTACAAAATCAGCACCAAGCAAATAGCGCTTCCAACTAGAAAGTGCATGGATCCCAACTAATAACTCTTTCTCATAAAATTGGTAAATCCTTTCAACAACACAAAGTACTCTACTCTCGTATGCCACAACTCAGCCATTCTCCATTAATACAGCACCAATGCTATTTCCACATGCATCACACTGCATTACGAATGGCTTAGATAGATCTGGCAAAATAAGTACTAGATCCGTAGTCATTTTCCCCTTTAAACATCCAAATGTTGATTTCTCTTTGTAAGTCCATTTCCATTTGACATCCTTCTTTTCAAGCGCATGTAAAGGAGAAGCAATCTCTGCAAAGTGTCCTACAAATCTTCTGTAGTAAGAGCATAAGCCAAGGAAACTATGGACATCATGAACAGTTTTCAAGTTTGGCCAAGACACAATTGCTTCTATCTTCGTAGAATCCATCTTCACACCATCTTTAGAAACTTTGTGCCCAAGGAAGTGAATCTCTTCCAAAAAGAATTCACTCTTCTTGCCATTAATGAGCAATCTGTTATGCTTAAGCTCATTAAAGACTGTAACTAAGTGTTTTCTATGCTCCTCTTCATTCTTTGAAAAGATAATCATATCATCAAAGAATGTGCCAACAAAACTTTGATAAGGGTGCAAAATTCTATCCATCATCCTGTTAAATGTAGCAGGAGCATTGGTCAATCCAAACAGCATGACTAAAAATTCATAGAGACCAAATGTTGTTCTAAAAGCAGTCTTATAAATATCCTCTGGCCTGATTCTGATCTAATGGTACACACTTTTTAAATCTATCCTACTAAACATTCCTACTCCCTGTAATCGATAAAGAATGTCATCTATCCTCGGAATCGGAAACCTATTCTTGATCGTGTTCTTATTCAAGGCTCTGTAGTCAATACACATTCGCCAAGAGCCGTCCTTTTTCTGAACTAGCAACACAGTGAACAAAATGGAGAACTACTAAGCTGAATTAGTCCCTTCTCTAAGAGCTCATTAACCTGTGTCATAATCTCTTTCTGCTTCGCTGCACTGACCCTGTACGGTGGCCTATTGGGCGAACTAGTCCCTGGAATAAGATCTATGGTATGATCTTCAGGCCTCTCAGGGAATAACTCTCCTGGTAACGAATCTGAAAAACAATCTGTGAATTTATCCAAGAAAGCCCTTCTACTTTCATCTAGTACAGACACATTACTGTCAAATTCATTAACTTGCTTTGCAAAAACCAAGTACGCAGAAATATGATTTTTCATTACAGAAGTAATTGCACGAGCAGAAACAACTGGGACAGACTCTCCTTTGAGCTTCCATCTAACACATGAGTCTTGCTCTTATGTACAAGAATAATCGTTCTATTGTAAGTATCCAAGATAGCATGCTTCCTGTGGCACCATGGAATACCCAACATAACATCACAACCCTCGAAAGGCATGACATGAAACTCCTCTGTGTCCACATAGCTCTGAATGTGCATACGGAGTTTGCCAAGAATGGGGGTGATAGGTTCAGTATGTCTTGGGCATGCCAAATTAGTCTGTCTAACTGGTCCCATTTCCTTGAGACGTATACCCAACTTAGTTGCCAATGCCGGTGAGATAAAGTTTGCGCGAGCTCCAGGATCAAAGGTCTTTCTTTCTTCAAATGATGTGCCAAAAAGTGGCCTCTTGTCCTTTACCTTGTTTAAAAGAAGTCTGAGGTTGCTGCGGAAATCTTTTCTTCCAAAAAGACTTCTTTGTAACGGTGGTCTTTTCTGGAAATTGCTTCTTCTTCTTCTTGCCAAGATCCTGCTTAAACTGAGAATCCTTCTTTTCAATGCCTTTAAAGCTCTCGGCTTTTCCTTTCAACAATGCATTTGCCACACCAGCATTTTCAATTAACTGTACCATATTTGTAACCCTAGTCTTGGTACAATAATCCCCGATGGCTTCGGGCAAACCGCAACACTAATTTCAATTTGTTCTGACAGGGGCACTGTCCTGTAAGAACTCACGGGCAAAAGTGCTTCCCAAGTTTTCTTATTGTACTCTTCTAAATCCACACAATTTGCCGCGTCCAATTATGCCATGCAGTCATGACATCTACTTCAAACGTGTTAGTTAACCATGAGGCTACAAACAATTGTTTGAAATGGACCCAAGTGGTAGGTGCATATCCTTGTATCAACAATATGTTCTATCACTGCAAAGTATTACCTTTGAAAAAAGTTGCAACCCTCCGCACCTTAGAAGTCTCAATAAATTTTCCTCCAATGTAAGCTGTATCAAACTGTTGTACAAATGTCACAGCTTTCAGCTTATCTTGCATACCATTGAAGGTTTCAAACTTTATTGCCTAACCACCCTCTTTATAGTCTTTAGGCTTTGCACTTTTTGGTATCAAGTTGTCATAGACAAGTGGCTGTAAAAAGGGGAGTCCCTTAGCCGCATTATCAACATTCATTTCACCTGTCTTAGCTGCCATATGCCCGCTAGGCTGAAAAAAACAAGCCGCTGCATTTTGTATTCCAGGCATCAAATAAGGACTCTGTAAAGTCTGATAACGGGGCTGTAGACCAATATTAGCATAAAGTAGATTCACTACCTCAATAGGCATCATTCCTGGTGGCCCTCTGGGCAAGTATCCCTGATAACCAATGGGGTAATCCAACCATTGCTTGAAAAACTGACCCACCACCAAAGTAACCAGGATAAGTAGCAAACTAAGGAGGAATAGTTTGTTGTTCCACATGTGCATAATCGCCTTGACCATTCCCTCCCTGATTTGTGCTTGTGCTTCTTGTTGCACTAGACCAATCTCCATGTTTGACGTCTTTTCCACATGCTCGCGCACTTTAGAGCTTTGCCTTTTTGAGCGCTCCATGGTATGATGTGATGACTCAGCCCGAAAATCCTCATTATGTGACTTTAAAAAATTTTGCATTCAAGGATTATTTACCAGCCTTTCGAAACAGCCAACCATACTGAGGAGTTGTGCCATAAACAAGTCCTCCATTTCTTACTCCTCATCCTGTGGTTGAATGTCGGTTCTAGAAGGTGTTGACACCTGTGCACCAATACTCTCTCTTTGGTGTCTATGAGCAAAAGAAGAACTCTCTTCTTCATGAGGGAGTTTCCCTTTGCCTTTGTCCATGTCTGCCATCTCTCTAGTCTTGTAATCTTTGTAAAATCTGTGTGTATGGCCTTTTCACCCAAAACTGTCTGAGCTTAAATTCTTACAGAAAAGAATTCAAATCCCGGGTATGGAACCATGAAACTGGTCTATGATTCACATAAAGCGGTAGTTCCTTCAATTAACACCTAGTCTTTTCACACACACACAAACAGAAACCTCACTCCCTCGCTCAACACCAGATTGGCCCCAAAGACCGGCGCCCCTCTTGGTATTTCTTTATCAATTAAAAGATGGAAAATTACAAAAAAAATGAAATGTTCCAAAATACATAACCTATGAACAGTTGGTTTTCATCTTTTTTGAGTAAATCCCAGCTGCATAAGGACAGTACAGCATGACCACATCAACATCCCTTTTAGGAAAGCATTTTCTGTAACCATGACTCAATGACTCATGTGCAGAATTGCATTCTGCAGATCTCTGAATTTACTATTCTTACTGTCCAGCATGTCCAGAATAATATCCCTTTTAGGAAAGCATTTTCTATGACCAAAACTCAATGATTCATGTGCAGAATTGCAGTCTGCAGATCTCTAAATTCATTGTTCTTACTGTCCAGCATTAAAGCAATCCCGCAAACAACACTAAATCAGAGCTGAAAAACCTTGTTCCTGTGTGGCATGGTCATTACTTCCTTTAGTTCCTTCGATGAAATAGCGCATCATGCAGAGCATTTCCTCTAAGAATAGAGAGAGAGTTGACCAAAGGGAGCAATCTCTACCTCCGTACATGAGTCAAAGATGAAGTACTCTCCATAGCTGATGAAACTGCAGCAATCTACCCTCAGCTCCTCAAAACTTCCTTCTCAGATCTGCCCCTTATGCCTATTGTGTTTTCTTTAAATGCTCTCTCTCTCTCTCTCTCTCTCTCTCTCTCTCTCTCTCTCTCGCTCGGGAATTTGTGCCACATGGCATACATGTAACAATTTTCCCGTTTAAACATTCCAATCCAAAATTCTCCATGATCAGTGCAAATTTTGACCTCCCCACAAACCAGAGAATTAATCCTCGTGCAAAAACGAAGATAATGATGCAAACATATTCTGGGGTCCAAAAATAATAACTCCCCAAATTTTAGGGATGGTACCCTTGCATTCCTCAAGTTGTTTTGAGCAACTTTTATCATTGCAACCACATCAAAAAGTGTAATGTGACTCAGTTATAGTGACTTTTATTCCGTGAGCATTCTCACATGCGCTTCTCTCTTCGTCAAGGACTCATTGTCCTGCACCATCTCGAGTAGCTAAGCACACAGTCCCAAACCACTAGCATTCTATTCTTCAATGCCCATTCAATATGGAACCAGTCCTAAGGCTCAAACAAACCATTAGTCCAATTTGTCAATGGATGCCTCTTCTGGCCGTGCAAAGATCCTGGCTTATTCCAAGAGAACTCTAGGGTAAAAAGCAACAGCAACTAAAGAAAATAAAAATAAAATATTTATATAAGTAAATAAGGAAAGCAACTGCAAAAAGTATCACCACTTGGTGACATACCCCCCTCTTGAAAGAAGCAAACGACTTCGATTGCATGTCGCACATGCTAACAGATGACACAGAAGGATAACAAGATTCTCCATGTTATTAGTACCATCGCATGTATCACTTGCTAACAGATGACATGGGGCAATGGTAGGAGTTTTCCTACTACCATTTGTGTCGTTGCAAGTTCAAGTCTCACATAGGTGGAGAATCACATCCACTATCCAACTATGATTATTAGGAGCCTTTCTAATATACATGTTTCCGGATGCAACACAGGACTATTAGTGTTACAACATGTATAATCATTCAACTGAAGTGCAACAAATACAACTTCAAAGCACGAAGATTTCATTCAATGATACACATGTTAATAGTAAGTGTAAACCATACATTGTGTATTATTCAATGAGATGCAGTATTCAACTATATAATAGAGAATGTACATT
This sequence comes from Lygodium microphyllum, assembly GCF_053477565.2. Lineage (NCBI taxonomy): Eukaryota > Viridiplantae > Streptophyta > Polypodiopsida > Schizaeales > Lygodiaceae > Lygodium > Lygodium microphyllum. The sequence continues at coordinate 128,045,466 of NC_141146.1, forward strand.
GCTTCAAAAAGCATTCTAAGTCACTGTAGGTTCCAGCAAGAAAGCTTCTCGGTAAAGTTGCAATAATTGAGGCGAATCTGCCAATTCAGCCTCTTCCATTCATTTGGCATCCATTGGTGAATAGTTCTTGAACTTCACCAAAAATCTTCTTATAACTCTACCTTTCACTTTCCTATCCTTATGTGCCAGTATTTGCTCAGGAACTAGAATCTCGTCTAATTCCTCTACTTCCGGTTGTTCCTCCTGAACCATATCTTCTTGCACTTCACTAATAAAAGGCCTCAATAGGCTCACATACAATGCATTATGAATTTTTCAATTTTCTGGCAATTTCAGCCTATATGCCACATCATTGATCTTCTCTGAGACTTAAAAAGGGCAATAGTAATACAAACTTAGCTTTGGAAACAAACGTTCCTTGCCCTTTTGTTTTCTCAAACATGCCTTTTCAAAACACAGTAAGACCCAATCATCCTTTTTTAATAAGAGTTCCCCACGATGACTATCAGCAGCTCTTTTCTGTTTAGCTTGTGACTTTTCTAAGGCATACTTGACCTTTTTATATGCTTCTTTCCAATCTTTTACATAATGATCTACTTCAAAAATGCTATCTTTTGTCTGCAAAATGGGAGGCAATTTCTTTCCACCTTCCACAATCTCAAAAGGTGCTTTGCCAGTAGATGAGTGTATTGTATTATTGTATTCATACTCAACCAATGGCAAGTAGTGTTCCTAAGAAGTCTTACAATCTGAAACATAACACTTCAGTAGATCTAAAACAGTCGAATTTGCTTCTTCAGACTATCCATCAGTTTGTGGATGGAAAGAATATGAAAATTTCAGCATAGTGCCCATGTTTTCAAACAATGCTTTCCAAAACAAGCTAGTCATTCTTGGGTCTCTATCACTCACAATTGACCATGGCATTCCATGGTACTTAAAGATATTTTGCATAAATATCTTTACCGTGTGTTCTCACTTAACCTTTTTCCTTACAGGAATGAAATACGCATGTTTGCTGAATCTGCAAATGATAGTCTAGATTCCATCATTCCCTGAAGAAGTTCTTGGAAGATCAAAAATGAAATCCATGGCAATACTTTCCCATGGCCTTTCTGGAATAGGTAGTGGTTGCAATAACCCAGGTGCCTTCTGTCTATCAAATTTGACCTTTTGGCATACAAGGCAAGATCTAACATATGCATCAACATTAGATCTCAGGGCTGGCCAATAGAAGAAAGTCTCTACCCCTTTGACTGTAGCATCAATACCACAATGTCCTACATACGGTGGAGCATGACTTTCTTATAAAACTTTTGGCCTTAGCTGTTTTGTAACGCATAGTCTTCCATGCATCATGATAAAGTTTTCTTTGAACACATAATGATCATGATGTTGGCCATTGATCAATTGTTCATAGATTTCAAAGAAATCTTCGTTAGCAGTATACTACTCTTTCATATCATCCAATTCATGGTGATAAGAAATTGAAAGAGCTGACATTTGTGGTTTGCGAGATAAAGCATCTGTAACTACGTTCTTCTTGCCTTCCACAACCACTATCTGAAAATGAAACATAGATAGGAAATTTGCCCAATGCATGTGTTTCTCTGATAATTTAGACTGTGTAAGAAAGTATCTAAGTGTTTGATGATCCGTTTGCACTACAAAATCTGCACCAAGCAAACAGTGCTTCCAACTAGAAAGTGCATGGATCACAACTAATAACTCTTTCTCATAAATTTGATAAGTCCTTTCAACAACAAAAAGTGCTCTACTCTCGTATGCCACAACTCATTCATTCTGCATTAATACAGCACCAATGCTATTTCCACATGCATCACACTGCACTACGAATGGCTTAGATAGATCTGGCAAAATAAGTACTAGATTTGTAATGTTGATTTCTATTTGTGAGTCCATTGCCATTTGACATCCTTCCTTTCAAGCGCATGTAAAGGAGAAGCAATCTCTGCAAAGTGTCCTACAAATCTTCTGTAGTAAGAGCATAAGCCAAGGAAACTACGGACATCATGAACACTTTTCAAGTTTGGCCAAGAGACAATTGCTTCTATCTTTGTAGGATCCATCTTCACACCATCTTCAAAAACTATATGCCCAAGGAAGTGAATCTCTTCCAAAAAGAATTCACTCTTCTTGCCATTAATGAGCAATCTGTTATGCTTAAGCTCATTAAAGACTATAACTAAGTGTTTTCTATGCTCCTCTTCATTCTTTGAAAAGATAATCATATCATCAAAGAATGTGCCAACAAAAACTCGATAAGGGTGCAAAATTCTATCCATCATCCTGTTAAACATAGCAGGAGCATTGGTCAATCCAAACGGCATGACTAAAAACTCATAGAGACCAAATGTCGTTCTAAAAGCAGTCTTATAAATATCCTTTGGTTTGATTCTGATCTGATGGTACCCACTATTCAAATCTATCCTACTAAACATTCCTGCTCCCTGTAATCGATAAAGAATGTCATCTATCCTCGGAATCGGAAACCTATTCTTGATCGTGTTCTTATTCAAGGCTCTGTAGTCAATACACATTCGCCAAGAGCCGTCCTTTTTCTGAACTAGCAACACAGTGAACAAAATGGAGAACTACTGAGCTGAATTAGTCCCTTCTCTAAGAGCTCATTAACATGTGTCATAATCTCTTTTTGCTTCGCTGCACTGACCCTGTACGGTGGCCTATTGGGCGAACTAGTCCCTGGAATAAGATCTATGGTATGATCTTCAGGCCTCTCAGGGAATAACTCTCCTGGTAACGAATCTGAAAAACAGTCTGTGAATTTATCCAAGAAATCCCTTCTACTTTCATCTAGTACAGACACATTACTGTCAAATTCATTAACTTGCTTTGCAAAAACCAAGTACGCAGAAATATGATTTTTCATTACAGAAGTAATTGCACGAGCAGAAACAACTGGGACAGACTCTCCTTTGAGCTTCACATCTAACACATGAGTCTTGCCCTTATGTACAAGAATAATGGCTATTGTAAGTATCCAAGATAGCATGCTTCATGTGGCACCAAGGAATACCCAACATAACATCACAACCCTCTAAAGGCATGACATGGAACTCCTCTGTGTCCACATAGCTCTGAATGTGCATACGGAGTTTGCCAAGAATGGGGGTGACAGGTTCAGTATGTCTTGGGCATGCCAAATCAGCCTGTCTAACTAGTCCCATTTCCTCGAGACGTATACCCAACTTAGTTGCCAATGCCAGTGAGATAAAGTTTGCACGAGCTCGAGGATCAAAGAAAATAAGCATTGTGGAATCTCTAATCTTTCCCCAAGTCGCTCTGCACAATTCTGTAGCATCATTAGCTAATTGATCTCCCACCATATCAAGCACTAAGCCAATGCTGGGATTCTTTTTACTTGGCGCATTTTTATCCTCTGCATCTTTAGAAGATTGCTGCGGGCACTTAGAAGCAATATGGCCTTTTTGTTCACATATAAAGCATTTCCCATCCATCATTAAAGCCTTGCTTTCTTCAAATGATTTGCCAAAAAGTGACCTCTTCTGTCCTTTACCCTGTTTAAAAGAAGTCCGAGGTTGCTGCGGAAATCTTTTCTTCCAAAAAGACTTCTTTGTAAAGCTGGTCTTTTCTGGAAATTGCTTCTTCTTCTTGCCAGGATCCTGCTTAAACTGAGAATCCTTCTTTTCAGTGCCTTTAAAGCTCTCGGCTTTTCCTTTCAACAATGCATTTGCCACACCAGCATTTTCAATTAACTGTACCATATTTGTAACCCTAGTCTTGGTACAATAATCCCCGATGGCTTCGGGCTAACCGCAACAGTAATTTCAATTTGTTCTGACAGGGGCACCGTTCTGTAAGAACTCACGGGCAAAAGTGCTTCCCAAATTTTCTTATTGTACTCTTCTAAATCCACACAATTTGCCACGTCCAATTTATGCCATGTAGTCATGACATCTACTTCAAACGTGTTAGTTAACCATGAGGCTGCAAACAACTATTTGAAAAGGACCGAAGTGGCAAGTGCATATCCTTGTATCAACAATATGTTTCACCACTGCAAAGCATTACCTTTGGAAAAAGTTGCAGCCCTCTGCACCTTAGAAGTCTCAGTAAATTTCCCTCCAATGTAAGCTGCATCCAATTGTTGTATAAATGTCAAAGCTTTCAGCTTATCTTGCATACCATTGAAGGTTTCAAACTTTATTGCCTTACCACCCTCTTTATAGTCTTTAGTCTTTGCACTTTTTGGTGTCAAGTTGTCATAGACAGGTGGCTGTAAAATGGAGAGTCCCTTAGGCGCATTATCAGCATTCATTTCACCTGTCTTAGCTGCCATATGCCTGCTAGGCTGAAAAAAACCAGCCGATGCATTTTGTACTCCGGGCATCAAATAAGGACTCTGCAAAGTTTGATAAGGGGGCTATAGACCAATATTAGCATAAAGTAGGTTCATTGTCTCAACAGGCATCATTCCTCGTGGCCCTCTAGGCAGGTATCCCTGATAACCAGTGGGTAATCCAGCCATTGCTTGAAAAACTGACCCACCACCAAAGTAACCAGGATAAGTAGCAAACTGAGGAGGAATAGTCTGTTGTTCCACATGTGCATAACTGCCTTGACCATTCCCTCCCTGATCTGTGCTTGTGCTTCTTGTTGCACTGGACCTGTCTCCATGTTTGGCGTCTTTTCCACATGCTCATGCACTTTAGAGATTTGCCTTTTTGAGCGCTCCATGGTATGATGTGATGACTCAGCATGAGAATCCTCATTATGTGACTTCAGAAATTTTTGCATTCGAGGATTCTTTACTAGCCTTTCGAAAGAGCCAACCATACTGAGGAGTTGTGCCATAAACAAGCCCTCCATTTCTTGCTTCTCATCCTGTGGTTGAATGTCAGTTCTAGAAGGTGCTGACACCTGTGCACCAATACTCTCTCTTTGGTGTCTATGAGCAGAAGAAGAACTCTCTTCTTCATGAGGGAGTTTTCCTTTGCCTTTGTCCATGTCTACCATCTCTCTAGTCTTGTAATCTTTGTAAAATCTGTGTGTATGGCCGTTTCACCCAAAACTGTCTGAGCTTAAATTCTTACAAAAAAGAATTCAAATCCGGAGGTTGAAACCATGAAACCAGTCTATGACTCACATAAAGCAATAGTTCCTTCAATTAACAACTGGTCTTTTCACACGCACACAAACAGAAACCTCACTCCCTCACTCAACACCAAATTGGCCCCAAACACCGGCGCCTCTCTCGGTATTTCTTTATCAATAAAAAGATGAAAAATTACAAAAAAATGAAATGTTCCAAAATACATAACTTGTAAACAGTTGGTTTTCATCTTTTCTGAGTAAATCCCAGCTGCATAAGGACAATACAGCATGACCACATCAACATCTCTTTTAGGAAAGCATTTTCTGTAACCATTACTCAATGATTCATGTGTAGAATTGCAGTGTGCAGATCTCTGAATTCACTATTCATACTGTCCAACATGTCCAAAACAATATCCCTTTTAGGAAAGTATTTTCTGTAACCAAAACTCAATGATTCATGTGCAAAATTGCAGTGTGCAGATCTCCGAATTCACTATCCTAACTGTCTAGCATTAAAACAGTCCCACAAACAGCACTAAATCAGAGCTGAAAAACCTTATTCCTGTGTGGCATGGTCATTACTTCCTTTAGTTCCTTCGATGGAATCGGCCCATCATGCAGAGCATTTCCTTTGAAAATAGAGAGAGAGTTGACCAGAGGGAGCAAGCTCTACCTCCGTACATGAGTCAAAGATGAAGAAGTACTCTCCATAGATGATGAAACTACAGCAATCTACCCTCAGCTCCTCAAAACTTCCTTCTCAAATCTGCCCCTTATACCTATTACGTTTTTTTTAAATGCTCTCTCTCTCTCTCTCTTTTGGAAATTTGTACCACATGGCATACATGTAACAATTTTCCCAATCAAACTTTCCGGTCTAAAATTCTCCATGATCAGTGCAAAATTTGATCTCCACACAAGCCAGAGAATTAATCCTCGTGCAAAAACGAAGATAATGACGCAAACAAATTCTAGGGTGCAAAAATAGTAACTCCCTAAATTTTAGGGATGGTGACCCCTGCATTCCTCAAGTTATTCTAAGCAACTTTTATCATTGCAACCACATCAAAAAGTGTAATGTGACTCAGTTACAGTGACTTTTATTCCGTGAGCATTATCACATGTACATCTTCTGTCTTGGCCAGGCTCATTGTCCCACACCATCTCCAGTAGCTAAGCACACAGCCCCAAGCCACTAGCATTCTATTCTTCAGTTCCCATTCAATATGGAACTAGTCCTAAGGCTCAGACAAACCATTAGTCCAATTTTTCCTAATGGATGCGTCTTCTGGCCATGCAAAGATCCCGGCTTATTCCAAGAGAACTCTAGGGGTAAAAAGCAACAACAACTAAAGAAAAGAAAAATAAAATATTTATATAAGTAAATAAGGAAAGCAACTACAAAAAGTATCACCACCTGGTGACATCATCTCAACTCGAGAGCTCAATCTTTTCTCTTTATGAGCTTACAAGATTCTGTCCTAGTGCATGTGCACACATTGCGGAAAGTAGCGGAAGTGTGGACAAAGCTTGCTTCTTTGTACCATCAAAAGACATTTGCCCATCAGATTACTCTCGAGAAGAAATTACAGATGCTCGTTGTTGATTCTTCTTCTTCCATGAAGGATCATATCAATAGATTGGAGGACACGAGGGATGAGCTTGCGTCCCTTGGCAGGATGATTTCTTTTGAGGATATGGCCATGGTTCTTTTGACTCAGCTGCCATCTCCCCGTTTTGATGTCTTCTACATCAGCCTTTTTACATCGAGGACCCGTGAGAAGCTTCTATGGAAGGAGCTTGCCCCGCTTGTTTTGAAGCATGATAAGCACGCCAAAGAGGTAGTTTGTGGATTCACCTCCATCAAAGCTTTTGTTGCAAGTTCGAGAGGGGGGGACACAGAAGAAAGGGAAGTCACGGGCTAAAAGACAAGAGAGTTCTTCAGGTTCTAACTCCGACTCGAAGAAGCCTAAATACCCATATTGTGGGAAGGGAACACATCCAGAGGAGAAATGTTGGAAGAAGTACCCTCACCTTCATCTAGGAGCGAAGGACGGAGCTAAAACATCCGAGCCTTCTACCTCTACTCCAGCGGTTATCCATGAGTCAGTGTTCCTTCATATTGTTGACTTAGAGGAGCCTTGTTCAGTGGTTGCATCATCTTCTGAGAGACCTTGGCTGGTTGATAGTAGAGCTTCTAGTCATATGAATCCCCGAGGTGATTTGTTGCAGGATCTATGCCCTTCTACGAGTTCAGTTACTGTTGGTGACATTGTTTCGGTGCCTATTTGTGGTGTTGGCACTTTGCCTTTATTTCCCGACCGTGCGTCGAACTCCCTTTCCCGAGCACTTTATGTTCCGAACTTGGGCTTTCCACTCCTCTCAATCTATGGCCTTACTAGGCTTGGTATGCGGATTGTCTTCACCAAGCAGGTGGTTTGTATTGAGGATTCTTCTACAGGGGCTATTATCACGACAGGTTGGCAGGAGAGCAAACTGTACAAGCTTCATTCCCCTTCTCTTATGCAGGGTTCTCCAAGGCAGTTGTCTATTGCTACACCCGTTTCCACTTGTGCACCCTCTTTTCCACAGGCTCCTTTCCATCCCCCACTCTCTCCTCCAGTGGTTCCCTCGTATCCCCCATCCCTTTCAGAGGGGGACGATCTCAGTGATGCGGTTGTGGATTTCTTGGCCCCTAGTGTTTCAAAGAGGGTTTTCCAGGATCATGAGGAGCTTCTTCATTGGCAATCTTCATCGACAGACTTCATCAACATTGGCATTCCTCTTGCCACCCTAGGATCAATTTCTCCCTTGGCCTTCCGCCACATCTAGGATCTGAGAGGGGGTGTTAGCAGTCATGTTTGTCATGCCTTGTCATCTCCTGCCTGTAAGCCTCAGTCTGAGTCAAATGAGGACTTCAGGAGCTCTGACTTGTCTATCACTTGTTTTGACGGAGGAGGTAGCTCATTCTAGAGCACTCAGTTTATTGCATTTCAATGCATTTTTCTCCTCTAGTCCAGATTTTATATGCATTTTCTAGAGCAGTTTCTGCATTCTTCACCTTGTCTCACCTGCCGGACATTGTCCACCCTTTTCGAGATTTTTCTGAGCATTCTTGGCATTTTTACCAGCATTAAATGCTAGTCGGATATATTTATAGCCTCAAATTTCAAGTCGGCCAGGTTTTGGGGTTTTTGGCTATTTATAGCCATTTCCCACTTGGTAGGTAGTTGTATTATCATCTTCCCTCCTTCCTTGGCAGATGCACACTCCGACTCTGTCATCTTCCTCCGTCTTCGGTGTTGCCGTCATCATTAGCCTGATCCAATGCCCTCACTGTAGGCTTGACATTCTGTATGCGGAAGCGCTCAAGGACTTTATAAATGCACTCCCTCTATGACAGATAGAGTAGTCCCTGAGATCTATCGCGTGTAATGCACATACCAAGTATATGAGAGGCCTGTCCCACATCTTTCATCTCGAAGCTCTTCTTGAGCTGAGCCTTAAGAGCACCTAGCTCCTCATGAGCTATCCCTGCTAAAAGCATGTCATCCACATAGAGTACCAAAATCAGTAAAGAACCGTCACGGGCTTTCTTCGTGTACAAGCACGGATCCATAGCACTGCGGCTGTAGCCCTGTGACTGCATGAATACATCAAACTTATAGTACCATTCCCTAGGTGCCTACTTCAAGCCATATAAACTCTTCTTTAGCTTGCAGTATTTCTTCTTTCATTTTCTGCCCTCTCTCTCCCTCTCTCTGTGTTCGTGTTCCTTCTTCCATTGTGCACTCTCACAAGAATGACTTAGCAATTTGCTAAGTCACTCATAAATAAAGGAATTTGCTATTGTGAAGACATTTGGGATAGGTCCAGATTAGCATTACTCTCCCTTAGGAGCATTGCAGAATAGTATGGGACCAACCAGGTTAAGTTGGAATTTTTGAAGAGAATCTTGGATAGAAGAAACCCTAGTTGGCCCATTTCCTCCATCATATCTCATGGCAATCTGAGCAAGTATCTTCTCACTCCCATGGGGAAGCTCCTATGAAGTGCAAAAGGGCTTCTGACTTCATGAGAAACTTCAATGTGCACGTATGTAAGGTGGAGTACTGAAGCAGGGAGTGGTCAGACACTCTTTCTAAGAAGGTTAATTTTATAATCTAGAAGCTAATCATGAATAAATATCCTACTAAGGAGAGGATTATCAAGCTTGCAAGGGTATCTCTTGACTGTGTTTTCTATAAAAGGGATACTAAGACTCTGCAGCATCTGTTTTGGGATTGTCCAGAGATTAAAAAAGTGTGGAGGCAAGTTCAGCCCTGGCTAAAACAAGCTGGGTTCTTCAAACAGTATGACACCAAGTTGATTCTTTTTGGAGACAAGGACACCAAAGGTGAGCACTCATGGGATGCGAGCTGTAGTGGTACAGAAGGTTTGGAGACTCAGAAATGGTAGGATTAAGGCCCCACTTGTTCCCTGGACAAGTGGTAGAAGCTCGAGGGTGAAATCTTAGTGGCTCTAAAAGGTCTCAATGTGGCTAATAGAGCTTTTAGGGTTTTTTATAAGGATCTCTCTAAAGTGTAAGGTCTCCCTCTGTTTTTGGTTGAGACCTTGAAGACTGCCTCATATGGCAATGTACATATTTTATTTCTTATTTCATTAATATTAATCACTCTGCATTATTTATTTATTTTTTAAGTTCCCTTTCGTGAGAATTGCAATTCAATTTCAAATGAACAGTAACTTTTACAAACAACATTTCAAAAAACACATTATTGTAATCATTCTTTACTTCCCATGCTAAAGAGTCAACATTCATTATAAAGTGAACTTCCTACACCACAAACCAACAACATGAAACTCGAGAAATGATTTTACATTAATTCTACCCATACTAACAAGTTGACATTTATTATACCAACAGAAACTGATCTTCCTACACCAAAAACATAGAAACTGGAACACAAGAAATGATTCCCTGTGCCTTGCCTGTTACTTTTTATTTAGCAGAATTCTGCAATCAGCTAATGAATCCAGAGTCTTCTTGAGCTTTCAGTTACATCACAATGTATGTCCCAGGCTTTGAAACTTAAAGGTTCAGAACAGATGTAATCCTTCTCCAACTTCAGAAATAATGTTTACAGCATGCATTGCACGTCTTAGATCAACCTGAAACTCACAGCCAGCAAAGTTCATCCATAATACAACTGTTGCTGCTATACTATGATAGTAATCAGATGTTCAGCTCTCTCAAGTCTCCCATCCCTGCCAAATAAGTGAATCCACCGGTCTTTGTCTTCTCCATAGCCAATGAAACAGCATTTCTTTCAGGTATTTTGTCAGATCCCAATACCCCTTCAAGCTACCAGATTTTCCATACATGTTCGTTAGAGAGCCTTACCAATCACAACATTTGACACATAACCATGACTAACAACAGTAACCTGCAGCCTTCTCCCTTCACTCAGAGATACCTGGCAAGTACATACTGAAAGAACACTTACGAATGTAATTACATTGTGTTAAATCTTTTCCCATCCATATGTTCAAACAAGGTCATTGCAAGTTTAAACTGCCCAGTGCAAACATATGATAGTAACACACTATTTCAAGTTACATCTTTTTTGGGCATTTTGTCAAATGTCATCCTAGTGTCAACAAAGCAGCCAGCCTTCCCGTACATGTTTAGCGATGCTTCTTTCAATGGCTGTCTCAACGCTACTGTAAACAGCGCAAGCATGCAGCTGCCTGAGTTTGACTAACATTGCTTTCTTATGACAAGCAGAAAGCATGCTGATTCTTCTCACTTTGTCTGCTAACAATCTTTCCTCTTGCATTCCCATGAAACGTTGGAAAGTGTCAGTGTCCTGAGAGTTACAATGAGATTGTTGCAAAATGCATCTTCCATCAGCAACTCAATTCCTCAAGTGAATTTTGACAAGCACAAGCAGAAAAGACACCAAGAAAAACAAGCTTGTCCAGGATTGATCCTTCTTGTTACACTTGTCTAAACACATCTTTGTTGTGACCAAGATCACTATAGGCTTTAATGAGAAAGGCCCATGAAATGCATCTTTGCAAGCAGATCCCCGGCTTCTGACAGCGCCACAAGAAGCTTATTTCTGAAGAGGTAGGTTTGCTAGCATGACAAATCCATGTCAGGCATGCAGTCATGGATGGCCTTATCTTGATAAAGATCTTTGACATATCTGCACCATCCCAAGAGAGGGAAAAAAGAGGCCACCAATCGAAGTGTGATGTGAATCTCCATACAATTTTTTAAAGGTGTCCTGCCATGATCCACACTTTTGCATAGCAGTTTATGGCACTCATCTCCCACCAACAGCTAAAAGAGCAACGTGATTGAAACTTCAGTATACTACAGCCCTATCTTCTTTTTCTTTTCCATCCTCTAGAATTTTGACCTTTTGCCTGCCAGGAAGCTTCTGTGCCATAGGGCAAAGATTCTCCGACAATTTTGAAGCATCCATCCATTCCTGTCTACTGCTGTACAATGATGCTCAGGCATACTCTTGTCAGGATGAGTGACACTTTACAAACCAACAGAATGTACAGCAATTCTCCCAATAATACAACATTCATCCACGAGTGTCAAGCATCAGTCATAGGTCGCGTAGATGACCAACCGTGCACGGCCATTAATCGCACAATAGATGCAGAAGTCACAGTTTCACCAGAGTAGCCTGCACATGCACAAGATGGATGCGGATAGTGGCAATGTCAGTTGTTTTCTAATGTCTACATTTCCACTGTTTTTGGAGAAGTATCGCATTCCCTGCAGACACGTGGATGTAACCATGTGGAAAGGAACCCACAGTAATGGGAGAGTTCCTTAAACTATGGCTGGGTTCAGATGGAGGTGGCAGCGATGCAAACCATGATGATATCTTGCACACATGACCAACTGTGGTTGGTTTTACTAACAACGTCTGTGAAAAGCACAGTTTGATCAGAAAACAAATCTGGCACATGTCCGTTGGTGAGACTGCCACAGTTGATGGTCTTGCAGAGTAGGAGGAGCAGAGAGAAACTATAAAACTCTGGTTTTGCAGGCCAAGAGACGCAGCACTGCAGCGCTGCACAGCCGCATTTTACCTCCTCCTCCACAGCAGCACCTGTGCAGTCTTCTCCCCCCCACTCACTCCTGCTTTTCTCCTCCTCTTCAGAAGCAATTTACACACTGTTCACCCCGCCACCAGGCAGTCCTCTGCTCATTACCGTCGGCTATTCCCCCCTCTCTTGCCTTCCCTCACCACCAGACATCTTCTCTTTGGATCACAATTCTCCATGCAATTGTTTTCTTCTGCCTGAAATCCTCTGTCATCCAGAGGCCTACCTCCATTCCTCTTCCATTCACATTCTGCCTGCCACATAAAAACACCCCAAGCCACTCATTGACATGGATTAATCCCTCAACAGGTACTGAATTCTGTCATTCCTGAACTTGTTTGAAGCTGAGGATACCCCTACACCTTTCACAATCTTGCTTTGTATATATTGGTGCTTGTTTGTGTTGTTCCCAACAGTTATAGGAGCAGTGCATCAACTGGCTGCACATTTTTGAAATCGGTGGGTGCATTTTGGCTTGGAGTTCAACAAACTGTATGGATCCGTGAACTCGATGCATGCGATCAGCTCTTCCACAAATGGCTTAGATTTGATTATGCTTCCTTCCAAATGCTTCTACGACATCTGCAGCCTCACTAGCCATGACATGGGGAAGGAGACTATGTTCGCACCCCTATCGAGCCAAAGAGTGCTCTTAGCTGTGCACTTCTTTGACTCACTCATGACAACTCCACACATCATATTGCTGGCACCTTTGGCATGGGTGAGTCCACAGTGCATAAATATTGTCACATTGTGGTTGATATTCTTGCCATAAAGCTTCGGGCAAGTATCATCTAAATTCCATCAAAGGAACAATTGCGAAATATCATCACAAACTTTCAAACGCTCACATTGCTCCCCAATGTTTGCCATGCTATCAATGGCTCTCACATCAAACTTGCCCGGAAGCCCAACATAGAGGACATGCCATCTCAGTATTGGTGCAGGCATCATTTCCATTCTATTCTTTTGCACACCATTTGCGATGCGCTAGTGGTACCAACAATTACGCTACACATTGGAAAGCATCAACCATTTACAGGTGTTTCAAAAACAATGAAGTTCTGCAAGAGTCAATCATGGTGCTTCGTGCCATCTGCGTGTGCCCTTATCTCTTGGCTGATTCAGGGTATGGGGCTTGTGCACACCTCATCAATCCCTTTAGGTAGGGGCACCCTTCTGCAACTAGAGATTGGAAACAGTTCAATCACCACTTGTCAAAGGGACAAGTGCGGATTGAACATGTGTTTGGAATGCTTAAAAACCGTTGGCGCATTCTTAGGGATATCAATATAGACCTTAATAGTGTCCCCAAGTACATTGTTGCTTGTTGCATTCTTCACAATCTTCTTGTGAAGGGCATGCGAGAGGAGCATCGAGAGGATGACTTCGATCCTCATTTAAATGATGGCAATGCCGTACGCTATGTCAAAAGGTCTAAGCATGTACAGAGTCAAGCCTTACACCAAGCTATGTACAAAGAATGGTCCCACCGCATGCAAATACTCTGCAACTATTAATAAATCCTTGCCTTTATTTTTCCAAGTAAAATTGTAGAACTATTGTTACTATTATGTTGGCATGGTTTTGTCTAATTCATAGAAGTGTTATTACTATCAGTCTTCTTTTTTAGTGTAACTCAATTGTCGTAAGTAAGATCATATACGGCTCTGCTTGTACCCCTCCCTATATTCGTTGGCTTGTTTGATGCAATAAAAGCTTAAGGTAATGAACTGACATTAGCAATCATGTATGCTCAGCAAACATCTATGAAACTAGAATGCAGCAACCCATGAAGCATCCTTCAATTCAACAAGGCCCACTGAAGTAACAAAAACTAAGTCTGGGACACACAAACAAGTTGCACAAATGTTGTGCTTATTTCCATCCTCAAGTGCATCATCTATCTACACATGCTGATCACTTGATGTGGATGAACAACGAGGAGCTAGGAGTTCCACCATGCTAAGTTGCATCTCCAACCTTTTGCCTCCAATTCAATACGCCAGAACACGGCTTGCTCGAAAGCCAAAGCCAAAGCACCAACAAAATGCTCCATGGACATTCCCAAACCATCCAATGCCAATGCCGTCGTCCGCTTCTTCATCTTCTAGCCCCATACTACCTGAGTGACAGTTGGCCCTGGAACTGCCTCGTCCTTTTTGTTGTCTAGCATTGGTTTGTCCTAGTCCTCATCGGGTTTGTGGTGGGGGGGGGGGGGGGTGTGGTTGGTTGCGGGGGCATACTTGCATCTTCATCTCCTTGTGCATTGACCTCATCTTCAGCAAGAGAAACCACTTCAAGAGGGACCTAGACTTGGCTTGAGAAGCCATTATTCAGGCCTCTAACCTTCGGCGACCCTCCAAGAAGATCATCCATGCTGCTGAAGAACTCATGTGCCTAGAAGGCTCTGCTCCCCACTGTAACTCTTTTTTCTTTTCTTTCATGAACGTTTTCTTCAAGTTTTCCCACTTGTACTTGCATTGATTGTCTAAGAAGTTTGTGTTGCTCCTGCCGTTCGAACAACACACATACTTTAAAAGGTTCCATTACGTCGTATGCATAACAGCAATAGAACAAGAAGATATGGAATTGCACCTACAATTGAGGTCACGTGCAAGGTCAGCCCAGTCTTTAGCCTTGAAGTTACCCCTGTTAAGGGAAAACCACTTGTCCTCGTACAAATCAAGCAGTACTTCGACAAGGGCTGGTGTCCAAATTTCGGTTCTTTTTCTCCTTCGACCTGTTGCTGCCTTTAATTTTGCCACTTGCGCTGCACCGGCAACGGGAACAGGGGGATCACTTCCACTGCACCAGCAGCGGGAGCCTGTGATGCCATGGTAGCATGGGGCTCGATGGCGAAGGTGATAGTGCTCTTCGTGGGATATGGGGGCTTGCACCAATCGGCATGCACAGAAGGCCGAATCACAGAGACAGAGACCCAAAGAGAGAGAGAGAGAGAGAGAGATCGTACCTGACCGGGACTAGTAGGCCGAACATCCGCAGTGGCGGGCAACGATGATGATCACAACGAGTGTCAATGCAATTGTTCTTCAAGGCTTCACATCAAATGGAATACTGCAGTCAAACGTTCGAGTGGAACTGATAGCATCGTGCACAAAAGAAAATGGATTAATTTTCTGCAACATGTCCTTCTTCGATCATAGAGAGAGAGAGAGAGAGAGAGATTGTACTTGACGAGGAAGAGCTGGCTGAATATGAGCCCTGGGCAAGGAGGATGATGACAACGATTGACAAGCAATTGTATTTCTGATTCACATCGACTGCAATACTACAATCAATTGCAGAAAAACAAGGACAATGAGTGTGCCTCCCGAGAGCTTACGCTCTATGTAGCAGCTGGCAATGGCGTTGGCGAACGGTGATCGCTGGAGATCAGAATGGACGACGTTCTTACCGGCAAAGAAGCGCTCTCGACGGAGATGGAGCGGCAGGAAGTAAGGCGCAAGATTGACCGAAATGGCCCTTATGCGGACGGTGCGTGAAGCTTCGACACATGTCGAAGGTGCCGCAGTTATGCGCGGTGTGACACCGGCGGCTCGGCTCTCCCGGTGGTAATCGGGGAGAGCTACGGTAAATGTAGATGCCAGCGAATACGGAGATCCTCTAACGACTGTTGCAGCGCACATGACCACAGTGGGCGGTGATGTGTGCGGCATATTGTGTGAACGGCAGTGTTCGGGAAAATTTTTGACATAGATCTTTCTCGTCTTAGCCTAAGGCAGTTCTATGAAATTTCAACCATCCAAAACTTTTACATTCCAAATTACACGACTCGATTTCCTTGATCTTGCAAATTGAATGGGCCCAATTCTTTTTTAAATCTATAATAAAAGGATAATCACCTCTTTCTCATTATTTACAAAGATTTATATTTCAAGGTTTCCTTTGGAATTCGTTCAATTACTTATCTCTTACACCTTAGAAATTAAAACGCTTATTATCATTGAGTAACTTGATTTACATTAGTTATCTAAAATTTGAATAGTAAAAAACAAATGTATACAAGTGGTTTCTATGTCTACTAGTAAGTCTATGGCCTCATAGAAGTATATACATCATAAGCACAAAGATAAAGAAAAAGTATAAAATAAAAACCCAAAAGAAAAGAAGTTGAAGCATAGAAGAAACAAAAAGAAAAAACAAAACTAACCTGAAAGAGAACATAATAAAATACAAGCAAAATTAAAAACAAAAAAATCTTTTAAAAGTCAAGCATATTTTATTGAAAGAAACCATTATACAAAAAATTAAAAACAAAACTAACATGAAAGAGAACGAAATGAAATACAACCAAAATTATAAACAATTTTTTAAAAAAAAATTAAGCACATTTTATTAAAAGAAAGTGTGATCTAAAAACAAATGTGAAATATTTCTACTCAAAAGATAGAAGCTACCAATGAAAAAAGAAGTTTAAAATAGAAAAATGGTAAAAAGTCAAAAATTTTGAGACAACAAAAGTGCAAATAATGCATAGTGACTTCAACATCATCATAGGCCATTTAAAAATTATCAATTGCTCTTATGAATATGTAAATTTATTGTAAAACCAATGAGCAAATTCCTTGTGCTGTGTATAAATGTCTATGTGTTTTGTTAGCCCATAAGTCCATACTCTCAATGAACTCCATATCACAAAACTTAGAAGGCCCTTCAATAAAGATTTTCATTAATGCATCTAAACTCTTAATCTCCAAACAATTACGTAGCTTACTCTTAATCACAGTTCTAGCACTAAAACCTCTCTCACAAATAGCAATACTCGAACATTGGACAAGAGCTACTTGACAAAGAGTAAGAACATTCGGATAAGCATCCCTACTATTACAAGCAAGTGCTGAAGCTATCTCTAGCAATGTGAATCATATCCAATCTCTAGAAGCTTGATGCTTTAAATTTCTAAATTCTTTCTTAAACTCATCAACTTCTACCATTGCAAGGAATTCTTCTATATTTAGCTTTTTAGGGAAACCATAATATGAAGTTAATTGATCTATCTCTTAGGTTCAATAGTTTTTTAAGGCCTTCTCATGTATTGGATATTGTGCAGGCACAAGTATTTTTAAGTAGTTAAGTATAGAATTATCTTGAAATCGAGAATTCGAGTTACTTACCACTGACTTGGCAAAAGCAACTTGAAATTCTGAGGCTTTGTTAAAATCTTCTCCATTAATTTTACATTTTAAATCATGCTCATAAATTTTTTCCCATACAAGCACCTCTTAATGTATATAAATACCCTTTTTTAGGCCCATAGTCTGGAAGGATGTCATAACCATATATTCCAACAATTAATGCATTCACATCAAGAGGAGGACAATCAATATAATATTGTGTTATGGATACAATTTCATTCTTTACAAGACTATCTATAGTTGTGACATCCACAAAGTCTTTTTGAAACATTTGGCTTAGTGTTGTTAAACTTCTCAAAATGTTAGCTAAGAAATGTAAGCAATAAACGCACTCAAAATCGGCCAACTCTTCATAAATATGTAATGCCTCTCTTTTTGTGATCTCAAGTATAGCATCTAAAGACTTGCATACTCTACTAATAGCTCTATATCTACTTAACCATCTTACATCAAAAGTATGCTCAAGTCGAAGAATGGGACATGCCAAATCTTGTTGCATAGCTTGCAATCCTTCTAATCTCTTTGTACTAACATTAAAATGCGAAGCTATAGCATTAATAAGTTTTTCTAGCTTTTTGCAATAAAGGATCTCTCTTGCTACACTAGATATTGCAAGGGCACTACGATGGGCAACACAACAAATTGAAGTTAAAAACAGATTAACATGTTTTTTCAATAAGGCTTGCACACCATTCTCCTTTCCTACAATTGTGGAACATCCAATAGACCCAAATGCAATGAATCTAGACAAATCTAGCTTACATTTCTTTAGCTCATTGATAATAGCCTCGAATAAATATCTTGCAGTGCCATCATGCACACGTATGATACCAAAAAAACTTATTTTAGGAACACAATCAATCTAGATATGATAAATAAATAACCATATGTCCATGTGAGGAGATATCGTTGGACTCATCAATTAAAACACCAAACCATGGACTAGCTAAAACCTTTTCTATTGTACTTTTCATAAGATATGATGCCATGTGATAAATCATTTTAACACATACCTTATCATCATTATAAAGAGTAGTAGTATACAGTGCATGGCAATCTTGCAATAAGCGTATCATTTCAGGAAATATAGAAAATTGTAAATTTTGCTTTGCAATCAAATATGCAGTTCTAAATAATGAAAGTAATGCCTCATCTTTTACTTCTCTTTTTTTTTTTAAACACTCTTTTCAATAGAGTCTTTTCCTTCGAGCAAAATAGCTTGCATAGCAAACTTATGACATGATGTGCGAACATGGGATTTTAAGTTGCTAATTTTAAAATTTATAGATCCCCCTTTGGAATATGCACTATGTGGATGAGGATATTTCAAACAAAATTTGCAATACATTTTTACTTCATCTCTATCATAAACAAGCCATTTGAATTGGTCTAGCCAATCCTCTTGAAAAAGTAAGCACCCTTCTTTTTTCCTTTCAAATTCATCATTTTCTTCAAGTGACATGTTATCAAATGATTCATTTGAAGATAACATATTAATTGAGGTTGAGCCAAATGATTCATTTGAAGATAACATATTAATTGAGGTTGAGCCCCCAATAGTATCCGTATTTTCTTTTAGCTTTTTAGAAGGATGCTTGGCTATGTTTTCAATCCCAACCCATGCAAAAAGGTTTCCTTGTTTCTTATCTTTCAATCTAGGTGCCATTTCTCAAAGATAAAAAGAGTGGTTGCAATCTTACCTTGTTTTTTATAATCATTGAAATTAGCTACCTTTTGTTATGTGCTTGTTCCCTTTGAAAATCCAAGCTCCTCTAATGGCCAAACTCTATCTTTAAATTGCAATGTCTCAGAACATTTAACCTATTAATAATCACATAACAAAAAGAATTTAGTACTAATATTTTGTCTTTAAGGCTTAAGTTATCACTAATAAATTTTCCATTTAGAGATGAGAAAGAGAGAGAGAAGCATGTATGTATGTACCTGGGAGACTGATCTTCTTCTTATCCTTGTATAGCAACGTGCTTGAGCCTTGCAAGTTGCATTGTAGATTCGTGTTGCAGCAATGTAGCCTCCAAGTTCCTTGAGGCTTAAGGTCCCAAAGTGATGCCACATGAACTCTCTCTCTCTCTCTCTCTCTCTATATATATATATATATATATAGACTCTAGAGTGTAGATTCTAGAATCTATCTATGAGTATGCCCTTTGAAATTTGAATCAAACTTTGAAGACTTCAACACACACACACACACACACACTCTCTCTCTCTCTCTCTCTCTCTCTCTCTCTCTCTCTCTCTCACACACACACACACACACACACACACACACACACACACACACACACAATTGAAGTTCAAACTATTGAACTTTAAAGACACACACACACACACACACACACACACTCTCTCTCTCTCTCTCTCTCAATCCTCAATCGAAGTTCGAACTATTGAACTTTGAAGACACACACACACACACACACACACACTCTCTCTCTCTCTCTCTCTCTCTCTCTCTCTCTCTCTCTCTCTCTCGTTTGTTGGAACTTGAGTCTTGGCAGCTACCAACTTTAATTCTAATTAAAGCTAAAACGTTTAAAAATTAAACTTGAAAAGTTAAAATGTTAATTCAAAATTAAATTTTAATATACATTATTAAAAAGCCATTTTCAATATATATTTAGAAGGATCTTATCCTTCTACTTTAAACATGAGAATGATATTCTCCTTCTATGATAAAGGTGAACCGGCTCAAATCCTTTCCACTTGTATTTTTTACAAGTAGGCGATTCCTCCTCACATTGAATCAAACAAGTTTTCTCTCGAAGTGAACAAGCCTTAGGATGAAGTGAACCCTCCTTTTCTCGAACACCAGTCGTTGTGTAAATGGTGAAGCTAGAGACACTATGCATTACAAGAGGGTAAGAGAGAAAAGTTGTAATAAGTTATGCTCGATAGGTACTAGGTGGTACTCAGTGTCAAATTTGGGCTTTAACTACTTTATTAGCTACTAATGTCAGTGGTGACATTAGAGATTTGGTATTAATTAATTCATTAATGCTAGTCTAAAGGTTAATAATTGCTCAAGGATACTTGGAAGACAAATTGACCTAGCCAATTTAATTATTGGTTAATAAAATTAATTTTTTTAAGTCTTAGAATAATTATTACATTAATTTAATAAGTTGAATTACACTAGAAAATGGGATTAGAAGGTTGTCACTTGGCAAAACTTGCCCACGCAAGTGGAAAAAACGTTTTAAGGGACTAGTGAAGTCTATCCCAACCATTGTGAGAGAGAAGAAGACTCTTAGAGAGCAAGGAGAGACTGTTGATGTGATTCACAGCCACCACAGATCAGTCCTATGGCATGTGACAGTAGTTTGGAGCCCTCTAGGAGCAACATGCATGAGGAAGAACGTGCAAAGAAGCATGGGGACAACAGTGGAGCTATGAGACAGAGAGCTTCATGTGACTGGAGCTTCTTGCAGCCGCACCCTATGCATTCCCTTATATGCTTTCATCTCTCTATCTCACAACTCCACTGTTGTCCCCATACTTCTTTGCATCTTCTTCCTCATGCATCTCATGCAAGGCAAGTTCACTTGTAGTTGCATTGGGCTTCACTTGCAGTTGCATTGGGCAATGATGGAGCTATGATAGAGGAAGATGAAGGCACCAAAGGGAATGCTGAGGAAAAGAAAGGAGATAAGCATGCTAGTTAGTATAAGGTTTTATTATGTAGTGTGATTTATAAGGTGACAAGTCATTCAAATAAGTTTAGGATGTCCTACCCTTGGTGTGCCTTGCGATCATGCTGTGGGGAAGGGCTAGGGGGTTAGAAACTTAGGCCACTTCGACATACCTAACTTGAGGACCCCTAGGCGTAGTGATTATGTGCTTTGTTTCTTTTATTTTTATTCTTTTTTTACGAATTTTATTTTTCATAGAGCGGCTACATGGTGTGACTAAGCCATCCTTTGTTGAGCATATAGTCTTTTACCACTTCTCATACCTTAATGGAGAACTTTGGGTAGAAGGTACTAAACAAATACCAACTAGCTATCCATGGACCATACTGAATCATAGCTACTTATCTATACCTATATCAATGTCGAAAAACAATTGTGATAGTTGATCCTCATATGGCATTGGCATTTGCTCCAACAACTTGATTGAACTCAAAGATAGTTATAAGTGGTGATGAAGGTAGGGTTGAGATAATTGGTGAAGTTTTTGAGAAACTTATTCAAAAAAGGCTAAATGTTCCATGGTTGAAACAAGAACGACTTGTTATCTGTAGATGTGTTAATATTGGGGAGTTTGGAAAATTTATATTGGGTATGGCAATATGGATCATGGAGTCTATCTCTCTCAAATAAGGGCAATGGAGTACATTGGTTCTTTCATGGATTCTTGCATAGAAAAATGTTGAGCTTGCAATGTCATCATCAAATTCCAAGATAGCATACCACCATTCTAGGCTTCATGAGGCTTTAATATTGAATATTTACTTCTAAGCTTGTCTTTTTAGAGTTGACAACTTCCCATATTGTGTTGCTCCTTCCATCTTCTAGTAATACTCTCCCCTAATTTGATTCATGTTTGCATAGCATTGTAAGGTAGAGCCTTACAAAACCTTCTTTCTTATGAGATTTTAGAACTAAAAGAGATAGCCAAGTCTATCCTTCCCTACTGGTACCTTTTTATTGGCTCCTTTAGGTCATTCCATTGTGCTTCACATACTTAGTGGTTAAGAGAATGGTCCTTCTAAGTAGGGAGCTTGCAATACATGGAGCAGTTTCATGCAACACTCATATATTTCCAAAGACATCTCCACTACTTGTTGTGGACCTTAAGTCATATTGCCAATACTCTCCCTTGGCTCATTAAGTTTTAGTGGCTCTACATAGTCTACCATGTAAGACATGAACTCATGTGGCTAGGGTATGGATTATTCTGGGTTAGAGAGCTCTAGTTCTTTGAGTCATATAGCTTCCAACTTTTGATCTTTGTAGCCTATAGCCTTCATATGACATATACGACTCTCTCTTGTTAGAATTGGGATTGAAAGATTAAGTGCTTGGCTCAAATTTAGATTGTTGAGAGCTACATTGGCTAAGCTCAATTGTTTCTTCAACTTAGCTACATCCTCAATGTTAGAGGTGGAAGCTATTTGCATGGTGTTTCTATAAAGCTCATGTTGTTGTATAGTCGTATACATCCACGTGCACCTTAAGCTAAGTTTTTTTGTATAATGAGGTTGTCAATTCATTCGTTAGCTTTATTAATGCCTCTTCATAGGCTTTTCTCGCTTTAATTTTGGTCTATGTGCCGACCGACAAAATTGCATCAAAAGTCTATTGCAAATCCATGCAAGCTACTTTCACCTATTCTTAGGCCTACTAATTCTCTTGGATTTCTTTTCTTGCTCTACTTGAATGGAATAGTGAGGTCTAGTGCTCTTCCATTTCTTGGTTTTTAGATTAATGCTAAGCAAGATTCCCTTAATCATGCTTGGAGGTGCCATATCTATTAGGACCTATAGGTTGGTCTAAAATAGAATTTTATGTAGGTCTCCTAAGTATCATCTCACCTTTCCTAGAGCTTTTTCTTTCCTTGAAACACTTTCATTTTATCCCATTCTAGTTATTTGCATAGCAAATCTAGGGCACTCAGGTTTTCTCCTACACTTAGTATTAAACTATGCTCTTGCACGCTCAATGTGGACTTAGTAGGACACTACACAGCAAGGTGCTAGTTGTCATCTTATGAAGTTGTTTTGACCTTTTATGTGATTTTTACCTTCTCTAGCTCAGTGATTTTAGTTTGCAAATTTTGTGTCCGCATCATCAACTAGTAGGAGGACTCCTTGCTCAACACTCTGTGAGCTCTCAACTACATTTTCTTTCCCTTACTATAGCTACCTTCACTGCTCTCTATTATGATTACCTCTACTTGTTGTGGAAGCATTTGATTTAGTCACTATCTCACTTTCTCATATGACTGCACGAGAGTTCTGTCAATTTTTCTATGTGCTTCGTCATCATGGATTTTAGCATCTTTGCTTCCTTCTTAGATCTTCTCTTTGGCAACATGGATTGCTATCCATTCCTTAGGTTCCTTCATAAAAAATCTAAGGTAGATGAACTTGTCTCACTCTCTTCCCTACCCCTCTTTTCTCCTTCATGATTGCTTAGCTCCATGCTAGAGCTTTTTGGCTTCTTTTCTTCTTTTCTCTTTGCTCATTTTTCCCCCTTGTCTCCTTTGAGTATACTTGTTCTTGTGTTGTTTCATGTCTTGGTCACTCTGGTAAGTGTAACTACAAAACTAATGACTACCTCGTTTAGCTCAATGGAGCTTATGTTAAGGTTCTAAGTGAGAGTTTTTTTGCCTTGATTATGAAATTATGAACCCTCTCTATATCCAAAGGTCATTTATATTCCTAGTTGTGATCTCCTCTATGAGTATTGCTTCCACGAGACCTTTAGGGATCCTAGTTGTGGAAAAGTTCTACTTGTTTATAAATGAGCACATGGTGGAAATTTTGGGATGTTACATGCAATCCTTCGTCCTTAATGGCAGTAAGTTCAGGTTTTTTCCATACTTCTAAAATTGTAGGATTTCTTGTAGGTCCCTTGCACTTTCCTTCTTTTTATTGGATTCCCAGGGTGAATTCTATTTGCTATGTTGTGAGTGTCACTATTCTAACTTTTTGCACCCTGCTACCCAATAGTCTAGTAGACCCATTTTTGAGTTGGGTTCATAGTCTCAAATGAAGTTTAGGCATGCGATAAATTTAGTGGGGATCCACTATATATTTTAGCATAAAGTGGTAAGTTCATTCAACTAGTTCTTTATCCTATCATTCTTAATAACTACCTCCTCAAAAATTTTCATCAGCTAGAATTCAAGATCTCCTAGACCCCAAGTGGTGGTCGCAAGTCATATTTGTTACAGAGTTCCATGGTAAGGACAATCTTATCTTTGTTCCTAGGATCGTTAATCAGAGAAGGCATCTCACTATCAATGATTTTCATGTGTGGAGTTAGGAATCTTGCCATATGCACATTATCAACTATGAAGTACTGTGAGAGTTATATGAAACACAATGCAATCCACTTAGAATAACATTAATACAATGTTGAGATGTGAAACAAAAAGCAATGCAGTCAAAATAATATTAATATGATGTTGGTATGAATTAAAACAATTCCAATTTTTGTGTCATTTTATTTGTTCATTTTGGTTACTCTCCCCCCTCTTAGCTGTAGTACACAACTTCCTAGTTGGAATGTTGCATTGGTTTTAAAATGTGTGTTTGTTTGTATTTCAAGAAAAGTTTTGTTATATATGTATAGGGTGCATGTTTTATTCTGAAGTGGACTTTAGCATGGTGTCTTGAGGAAGCCTCTAGTCAAAATTTTTTGGTGAAGCTTGACAAGTGTGTCAAAATCAAATGGAAACATGGGAACTTGCAAAGATATGTCACGATATCTTTCAACAAGGATGGGCCTTTGAGGTGGCTTGCTACATGGTTCTTCTTCTAGAAGAATTTTATTCAAGAAAGGATGTTGCTCTACTATAGAGTATTGACTACACATTCACTTCGTAGGGGAGAGTGTTACTCTTCTATTGTACAAAAGGTATATGATGTTAGTTTGGGAGATGGGTCGACTAAAGTGTTGTACCATGTTTGAGAACCCAAAATTATGTATAGGTTATGGTGATAATATATTGTAAGTGCATGTGCTTACATAGGCCAATACATAGAAGAGTGCTTCATCGGTTCTTCTGTTGATGAGAGTAGCTAATGAAGCATGCTAGCTTAAATTGATGAAGATGGGAAGAATCGCTGTTCTAAGGGAAAAGGGAGTTGGAGATAATTTTGGGAAAATACAAAAGGTAGGATGGATAAAAGATGGAGTCTAAGCCAAGTAACTCTTGAGGAATATGGTTCCCCTATGGATCAATGGCATGCAACGTTTCTTTTCCAGCTTGCTTTGAAGTTGATTTGTTGGCACAACAATGAATGAAGTGGAAAGGAAGAAACCTATAAGTGAGTCAAGGAGACAAGTCTAACCAAGGTGAGTTGACATTCCCCATTTGTGTCTTAAATTTGATATACCTTGAGTAAATGTGAGAAAAAATGGGAGATAACTATGGGTTAGATACAAAGTCAGCCAACCAGAATCACTAGATGTATTTTAACTTGAGGACCCTTAGGTGTAGTGAAATGTGAGTGCACCTAACTAATCACAAAGCTTTTGCTATCTCTTTTTTCTTCCTTTCTTTCTTTCCTTCTTTTTACCTTTTTTTGGATTAAATGAATGATATAAGTATGGCCACATATTTCTTTGTTTGTTCTTTCCTCTTTTCTCTCTTTTTTGTTCTATTTTCTCTTTCGAAGTATACAACATGGCATGCAACTTCACAAAGTTGGGAGTTGAAAAATGACAGACTAAAAGGTTGAACATAGATAGTAAACATGGCTCTAAGGATGAAAATGTGCACCAAGCATGCACAATGAAGATCAATATATTGATCCTATTGAAAGCATAATGCATTTTTATTGTTTAAGCTATTATTAAGAAAAACCAGACTATTAATGAAGATGTGTGTGTCCATTGATGAAGCAATTTGCAAATTCTCCCACAAAAGTAGATGATCATTGCATACTATTGTCAAGATTGAAGAAATTAGGATGTCATTGTCCATGTCTCCTTGATGTCTTTGTCTTGTATTGGAGTCTCTCAAATGATCTTGGTACTTGATGTTTTGATGATCTACCATTGGAATACTTATGGGACTTGAGATTTTCAAAAAAAAATTGGGTGCTAGTGCCATCTTCAAATCATGGATACTCATTTGCTATGTTGTGTTATTGATGTGAACTATCATGTTTCTACATTCATTCTGTGAAACCTTTGAGAATATCATGTAGTGAGTAAGATAGAATGAAGTGATGACAACTTTGTTGTGTTTCGCCATCATACCTAGAACAAAAGTTTTAGCACTTGTACCCCTAATCTTGCCCTCATATATATGATGTAGCATGATTCAAAATGTTGAAGGGACTTTGGCTCTTGCTAGTGCAATACTTTGAGCAAAAGAATAAAATATGTACAATTGTTACTAGGTTACTTATATATAACATTGTGTCATAGTTCTAGGAATCGATTAGTTGTAGAAATTTGGGTTACACTCTAATTTAGCAAAAGCATCTAAGTTAGTTTGTTTGGTAGCTAGTCCACAAGGATAAGTAATCAAATTGATAAACAAGGAAGGTCTTGCAAAGCAACTCGCCATATGTAAATCCTCTTCAGTTAGAATCTTATCAATCAATGGGTCATATTGCAGTTGTGATGTCATGTCCAAAATTTGAGCTAGGATGATAGACCACATTAAAGTGGTCCTATAGTAAGTTAGGTCTGATTGAAGTGTACTGATTGTACATTGTTGCTCAATTATTGTCATGAGGCAACTACCATTGCGAGCAAGCTTAAGTTGATGAGAAAACCACTTTTGTAAGAATGGACTTGAGAAATGGCGATTCTACTCAAGTTGATCAAGTATTGGATTGGTATTTATGTCAAAGTAGGTTTATTTGAATGTCATTGAGAATAGAGGGTGGTGCTTGGGAGTTATGGGAAAAAATATGTGGTTTCTATGATAAGCAAAGCCTTGCTTTACAATTTTATTGGCTTCAGAAACTTATGGATCTTTGTATGAAGGAAGTCACTGCTATGTATGCTTACTTGAATGAGTTCTACTCCATTTCTAGCCATCTTACTTTGCAAGGGATTACCTTTGAGGAAAACATTAGGGCTATGTTCTTGCTTGCTACTCTCCCTCTCTGATCCTTGGAACACTTGCACTTCCATAAATACTAATGCTCTTGGGATGATTTTGCACTCAAAGATGTAGAGGGTGCCTTGCTTATTGAGGAAGTATATATAAAGAACATTGATGCATCCTACACTCATAATGCTCTCACTATTAGAGGTTGTAATTATGGTAGATATTGTAATGGCCATTGTGGTAGAGATGCACAAGAAGGCCGGTAAAAGTCTAGATCTTGTGGGACAAAGTTGCAATAAATTTTGTTGCCCCAAGTCATCCCTTATATTATTGCAAGCAACAAGGTCATATTCGGTGTGCGTTTCATAAAATGCTCTAGGATAGGTGAGATAATGGCGAGAAAAAAGCACAAGACTGTGCTAAGACTTCAAATGATCATAGCATTGCAGAGTCTATTCTAAGGAGATAAATGCATTGGAGTATAGTTATGATGAGTGCATTTTGATTACTCCCTCACATGACGTCTAGTTGACTGATACGTAGTCATCTTTCTCTTAGTATTGGTTACTTCGTTCAAGGGCTTTCTTTCATATGACCCCACATCATGCTTGGTTCTATGCCTATTAACTATGGTAGGTTCTGTGAGACTAGGAGATGATCATATTTGTGATATTGTTGGCATCATGGATGTTCATTTATAGTTTGTTGTTGGTACTTCATTTGCATTGCATAATCTACATCATGTGTTATCTTTGACTAAAAGCCTTCTCTTTGTAGATTAGCTAGATGATATTGGGTATCATGTTTCTTTTGGTGATAATACATGAAAAATCACTTGTGTAAACTCATTTTGGCTAGAGGGACCAAGACTAGCTATCTTCATCCCTTGTATCTGGCAATATTGATCATGTCTTGGCTATGATTGATCTTCCACATGTGTCTTTGGCATATAATCCTAAAAGGAATGAAACTATTGACCTATTTGCAATATCTCCATCCCTAAACTTTTCATGTTTTGATTTACGTGGTCATTGTTTATATGGCAAGTAGACTCATAACATAGATTAAAAGTCTGGCACTATGTGCACGGGTGAGCCTTTGACTCTAGTTCATTTGGATGTTTATGGTCCCATGCCCCGTGTTAGTCATTGGGTGGTGCAAAGTATTTCATTATATTCATTAATGATTATTCACATTAGATATGGGGAGAAGTTTTGTAATGAGAGGAATATTAAGTGTTAGTTTTTCGACATTTACATGTTACCCCAAAATGATATTATAGAGCATATGAATAGGACTATTCAAGAAAGAGACCGCAATATACTTAGTCATGCAGGCTTACCACATACCTTTTAAACTGAGGCAGTTATTATTATCATTTACTTGATTAATAGATCCCCGTGTAGTGCTTTTGGTGGTAGAGTTACAGAGGGGATATGGTCTAGAAAATCTCCCTCATATGACCTTTTGTGAGTTTTTGGCTAATTACTATGAGGCATTCTACCATATTCCCAAAGACAAACACAACAAGCTAGATCTAAAGTTCATCAAATGCAATTTTCTTGGTTATAGTGATGTAGGTAAGATGGACTATTGGCTTTGGAATGTATAGGCTCCAAAGGTTATCTGAAGCCATGCTATTGACTTTTATAAGGGCAAAATGCATAAGCAACCAAAGCTAGTGATTGAGATGTGCAAGGTGATTGCTTAGGAGGAGCCTCTTGTTAGTGTACAACCAACCCCTCTATGCATTATATCATAGTTACAAAATCTAGTGAGCCCCTTACTTATAAAGAGGCTATGCATAGAGGTGATAGTCACTCTTGGGAGAGAGCCATGTAGTGTAAATTTGATTCAATACATACGAATTATACATGACATTTTATTTCATTACTGAGTGAAAAATATCCATTGCCATGCAAGTTGCCACATAAGTTGAAGAGCATCCCTAGTCTCTTTAAGCCAACATATAAGCCACATTTGGTTACTAAGGGTTTTTAATAAGAACAAGGAGTTGATTTTGATGAGATATTTTTTATGTGGTCAAGATGACAACCCTTTGCTTGGTTTTGGCCTTGGTTGCACTGATGGATCTAAACTTGTATTGGATGGATATTAAGATGGCTTTCTTATATGGGGACCTATATGAGGATATCTGTATGTAACAACCTAAGGGCTTCATGGAAAAGGGCAAGGAACACCTAGTGTGTAAGTTGAGAAATAGTCTCTATGGACTTAAGCAAGCACCTAGGGAATGGTATCACAAGTTTGATGCATATATGCATTCATAGGGTTATTCCTGTAGTGATATGGATCCATGTCTTTGCACAAAGAAGGCATGTGATGATAGCCTTATCATTTTGGTACTATATATATCAATGAGATGTTAATTGCTAGAAGTGCTCATGCTAAGCTAGATACTTTGAATATTGAGCTCAAGAAGAGCTTTGAGATGAAGGACATGGGGCATGGCTCTCACATACTTGGTTTAAGTATTACGTGCAATCACTCTAAGGGACTCCTCTACTTCTCATAGAAGGAGTACATTCACAAAGTACTTGAGTGCTTCTATATGTAGAGGGTGGTAATTCGATTGTACCCCTTTAGCTTCTCATGTAAATATTAGTTAGGCCGATTGTCCCTAGTCATATGATAAGAGGGTCGAGAGGGCTAAGATCTTGTATACCTCTACAGTGGGGTCCTTGATGTATTCCATGATACCCACTGGACCTAATATAGCATTTGTAGTGGGAGTTGTGGCTCATTATATGGTGACACCTAGTAAATGGCATTCGAAACCATGAAGAGTATCATGAGATATCTTGAGGGCAGTGCAAACTTGTGCATTTGTTATGGCACACATGACACTGGATTCATGGGTTACATAAACTTTGATTATATAGAACATGTAGATAGTAGAAAGTCCACCTTTGATTATGTCTTCACCTTTGTTGAAGGTATTGTTTCTTGGATGTCTAGAGTGTAGAAATGCACTATCTTGTCTACTATCAAGGCTGAGTATATTGTAGCCATAGAGACTTACAAGGAGGCCCTATGGGTAGGTTGCTTGGTTGCAGACCTTGATATTACATATATGACTCTCCTACGTTCCATTCAAACTCTATGAGTGCCATCCAATTCGCACATAATCCAATCTTCTACACATAGGGTCTATCTTATGAAGTCAAGATCACAACCTTATAGGTCGTGCACATGCATATTGAGTATGTTACCACTTCATTAGAGAGGTAGTTGAGGACAAGCAAATAGAGCTTTTTAAGATCTCTATATATGAGAATCATATAGGATGAGATAACATCTATTCCTCATCCTATTGCACACTTGGTACAGTCACTTGTTTTCTACTCATTCAAGCACATTCACCTTTATGTAGGAGGTTGTTGAGGGTTAATGGTTGTCTGTGCTTAGCCACCTACATTTATCTTGTACTTATTATCTACACGCTTGGGTCATCTGTCCGGAGGCTCGCGTCTGGGGCCTTGAATCCCTGTCACGTTATTCTTTCTTCTTACTATAATAATAGAATAAGAGAAGATATATCACACATTGTGACTGTTGAAGTTCCCACATATGGTCTTGCTCTCTCTTCTTGCTCCAACCTTCATAGTTCTTATTTCTTGCTTCTACTTGTGCTCTCACTCTTGCTCAACCCTTCTCCACCTTTAATTTAAAGTCCTTATTGTTCATGCCAAAACTTATATCAAGGTTCAAAAAGTTAAGTATCCTTTAATTGATTGTGTTAGAATTTTGGGTAGTGTTTAACTTTTCTATCTTTTAAAACTCACACATATGGCTATGTTGTTAGAGTTCTTTGAGATAATTTTATGAGAAATTTAATATAGCTTACCTAGAATTAATTCAACACAAATCAACTTAACTTAAGGGAGTCCACTAGCAAATTTAAAGGCTTAGAAATAGATATGTTACATCCTCTCTTCCTTAGAGGAATAAAGATGTCCTCATTTTAGAGAAATTGGGAAAATGTGTTTTAGGATACCTTAAGTGCCTTGCAAAATTCTTTTTTGAATACAAGATTCAAAGAAAATGCATAAGACATTAATCACTATTTCACCAAACTTCCTAGGAGTTTAAAGGTGTTATGGGAAGTTTCACTACATATTCAAAGGTTGGATCAACCTCTAGTTCACCATGTGCAATTGAGACTCAACCTATACCATGCACATCATTTCTACAACTTTTTTCATTAGCTATATTTTCTATCCCTTTGGCAAGGGTGCAACATTCCGTCTTTACCCCAACTCGTTACACTAGAAGCACAAATGATTGGGATATTTCCTTTGAATGTGCCCTAGCTCATTGGATTCATGGCATCAATAATTATCTGATTTTCTTGACCTTTAGCACCACATTGCTTTACCCTCTCCTTTTCTAAGATATGATGACTTCATTAGAATCAAGTTGAATCCCCTTTCTTTGCCTAGTCCCATTGATTCCTCTTATCAAAGGCTAGCATGTATGAGGGTATCTTTCAAATTAGTTGGTCTTATGGATTTGAGGTGTGTATCCAAGGTTTCATTTGATTGTTGATAAAGCATAGGAACTTATTAAACAATGTTCATCTCAAGTGCATACTTTTTGAGTGTTATGAATTGAGAGTAATAAAGGCCCCCAAGACTATATCCAACTATTGTAGACTGAAAACTGCATTCATCTTGATGGATTTGAAGAAATGAGAGATATATCTTGCTTGCACCACCTCCTTAATCTTTTGCCACATCTTTTGCCAAGTCCACCAACTTTTGATTACTAGGTTGTTGTGGCACCATTATGCCCACCCAAAGCAAGCTTCACTTGCAAGTACAAATAGGCAACCGCATATTCATTTGCAGTGCTAGTGCTTCCTTCAAAAGATTAATATTCCATGGGTCCAATCTAGACCTCCGAATCAATCTTAACCTTGGATCACTTGCCATTGAAATCTAGCTGCTTGATCTACTTTAAAACAAATTTGTTCTCTAGAAGTTCAACATCATTTTTTATAGGTAGTACCTAACACAATCTCAACTTTAGAACAGACTTGCAACACACCATTTTGAATCGCTATGTCTTGAGTATAGCTTCACTTTAAAATTAAGATAAAACTTTCTTTATGGTAGGATTCTAGATCTAGTTCCATTCATTGTAATAGTTATGTTCTAATACGATGTGTAGTGGATCCATTCTTATCTTAGGTCAAGTCCATCACACCATTATTATTAATATTATAAAATGTTGGTAAATAAACCTTGGTTCTTATCTCCTTGGTGAGAAGGGGCTATTCACACAATTACAACCATACTAAGGGATTTTTAAATACCTAGTCTACTGATTAACTAGAGCGAAATTTGAGAGTGAAATTACCAAGTAGACGGGGATGATTTTTTTTAAAAATCAATGGTTCCTTTGAGGTTAAGCTTGTGTGGACATTGAAGATGATTTATTATGATATCCCATAATTAATAAAGTGGATAATTACGCAACAAGGGTGAGGGGTCTTGAATGAACAATAACAAACTAGAAATTTTCTCACTTGAGAACTTCAAAATTAACCCAAAAGACAGTATTATGATGAATAAGTTGGTTTATTTAGGTTGGACAGATTACATCCTCTTTCCCTCAAAGAAGTCAAAATATTATCATCTTGAAAGAAACTAACGGTATTCTTTTAAAAGTACAAATTATTTTTACCCAAGATGCATCATTTTCTACAAAATCCCTCCATGAACCCGATATCCCAAACTATTCTATTCCTAAGAGACTCTCTCCTTAGCATCTATCCATTTAGGGCAAGCCTCTAGGATACCTTGATTAGGAATTAGAATGTACTCTTCGCAAATATATATTTGGGATTGGGTATATAAGGCTTAATGAATCTCACGTATAATACATCATGAATTTTGAGATAAGGGGTCCAACCAACTTGTCTCCTTGAGCTTTTAATGATTTTGTAATGCGCTTTCACTCTTGGCTTTGGTTTTTGTTAAAACTAAGTGCTGATGTGGGTGAGATGTTGGAGGATCCCACAATGTACAAGAAGATGGTGGGAAGTTTGATATTCACTACTATTACTAGGTGAGATTGTAACTACACAATTGGCTTAGAGAGTCAATTTATGCAATTGCCTTGTAAGCCTCATTTGGACAGTGTAAGATGTACCTTTTGATACCTTAAGGCGACATTGAATTATGGTATCTTTTATGAGGCTAAGTTAGTGGTGAAGTAATCGAACACCCAACACAAGGGACTATGAAGTAATCAACCCATGTTGCCCATTGCTTTGGGAAGCTTAAGAAAGTTGTCAGGAGGACATAGGGGAAGAATTTTAGGCACACATGTCATGGTTGTTCTCCTTCTTGCTCATTCAAGCTCCCCTTACTTTTTGACGATTGATTAGTGTGGCCAAAGGCATAAGACATTATGATAAGACTTGAGCCAACATGTGTTATGGAGCTTA
The DNA here is from genome assembly GCF_053477565.2 of Lygodium microphyllum. Classification (NCBI taxonomy): domain Eukaryota; kingdom Viridiplantae; phylum Streptophyta; class Polypodiopsida; order Schizaeales; family Lygodiaceae; genus Lygodium; species Lygodium microphyllum. The sequence goes on from NC_141146.1 coordinate 128,079,096, forward strand.
AGGTTTTGCCTATGGAGGATTGGCAATGAAAATTTGACATGCAAGTAGAAGAGCAAGTCTGACATACCAATGGCAAAGAGAATTCAATGTGCCAAAAAAGCTAATAACAAACTAGGCATGACCATTTTTTAGGCTACGATAATGAGTGATTAGCATGCCCTACTAGAACACCCCTAAACAACTATGTTATTAACAAGCTATCACAAGTATATCCCTAAGTCGTATGACACAATTAAGACCAACATCAATCAAGAAATAAGGAGAGGCCATAGGAGGCTATTAAAGAAACTTGAGGAGAAGAGCTACATTCCATAATTCATTATCACAAATGTGTAGTTATTCAAGACACTACGGAAAAGAAGGGGGAAAGTACTACCTTCACGTTTACCAACAAGCTTACAAGAGTGAAGACAATACAGAAATCCTAAAAAATAGACAATACAGAAGGGGGAAAGTACTGGCTTCAGGTTTACCAACAGGCTTACAAGAGTGAAGACAATACAAAAATCCTAAAAAATAGAAATTTGAGGGGTGAAGCACCATAGTAAATATCCCATCAATTCATATAGCATAGAAATGTAATAACCATGCACACTAACTTGTGTTCATCGAACTGCTTTTTGCAAAAGATTAAGTTGTTCACAGCCGACTAGGCTGAATCTAAAAAAGAGTGGGGTGGGGGGGAGGCATGTTATGTTGGGAAAAGGGGGAGGAGGGGGGTGCATTGTGTCACGTCATGTCGTGCTGTGTTTGGGGGGGGGGCAACCATGTTATGTTGGGGACAAGCATGTCACATCACGTTGCATCACGTCGTGCTGTGTTTGAGGGGGGGGTCATGTTATGTTGGGGGAAAGGGGAGGAGGGGGTCACATCGTGCTATGTTTGGGAGGGGGGGTCTTTGCACATGGTGAACAAAGAATAAAAATTATAAAGAGATATATTTGTGCATGTCGAGTGCTGATTGGGCTAGAGGTAAAGACGTGATGTAATGTTTGTGAGGTTGCAGGTTCAAAGCCTAGCTAGGCATGATGCCACCTCTTTTAGAGGTTGGGTGCCACGGTCATGTTAGTCACTTTTTCCATCCGTGGACACAAGTCATGAGAATTTAGCACATAAGCTCCATGCCCCTTTAAGTTTTTGTTGTCCGCCCAAGTGTGAAACACTCCTTTAGGTTGGATTCACAATCGAGTGGACAACTAGGCTAAATCTAAAAAAGAGTGGGCAAGGGGTTTTCACACATGGCACACAATGAATAAAAATTATAAAGAGATGTATTTGTGCCCAACGAGTGGTGATTGGGCTAGAGGTAAATATGTGATGTAATTTTCATGAGGTTAAACTCAAAACCTAGCTATAGGCATGATGCCACAACTCTTTAAATGATGGCGCCATGGTCATGCTAATCACTTTTTCCACATGTGAACACTTCAATCAAGCCACGAGCATTTAACATGTCAACTCCACTCCCCTCTAAGTTTTTGTTGTCCGTCAGAGTGTGAAACACTCCTTATTAAACTTTGAGCACCTAACTTTTCACATCCCTTATTGAAACAACTAATCTTCAAAGGCTCAAACAAAGAGTTGGCTTTACACTTGTTTCCAACAACTTCAAAATATAGCTATATTAATGAGGACCTAGAAGTATTACACACACGATGTCTCACAGCTCCTTTGTATTGTCCTTGTCTTTAGGTATACTAAGTTTTCCCTTGAACCTTACCCTAGTAGGTGTTTGCAAGAACTCAAGATTTTTGAGAGGATTGTCATGCCATGCTATTTTATTACCAACTTCCTTCACCTCAAAACACATCAAATAGATTTAGCGACAATGGCTCTAGTCTTTAAATTCTAGCTAAAAGCATGACAAATAGTATCATATCTTCATTTGTGGATGCCTTTACCCATCCTTTGCCTTTCCCTTACCTAAGAGTACTAATACTCCCCTTTTAGATGCCACTTTAAATCTTATCATATGCATATCTACGCTTGTTTATAGCAATAACCTTCTTGTAAACATTTAAAGGAATTTTCATGAGCTAAAACAATTCCCTTTCACTTAAAAATTATATATGTGACTTCTTATGCCTCAACCCCTCCTTCACTCTTGTGTTTAGAGGTATGATACTCCCCTTCTAGATGCCATAGAGTGCCCCTTTGAAACCCTATCAAGTGCCTTTATCATGTGCTCATGAAGAATATGTCAGAATATTAGAATGTACTTATATGAACATGTACTTAGAGAATATCTAAGAAGACAATATCTAGATATTTAGGAGAGCTAGATAAGATGGATAAAGAACATGTGGAGGATACTTTACTAAGAGAAGCTACCATATCCACACCTTTATTGTATATATATGTATACTCTCACCTATTCCAATGTACGAGTGTAAGCAAGTGTACATTACAAGTGTGTGGTTTATTCTTCATCTCATTGTCTCATTATCTCTCTATCTTTCTCTTACCATCAGTTTCACTACATGGTATTAGAGCACACCAAGCTCTTGAGGGCCTAGGTTATTAGCTTCTTGCTTTTTTTCTACTCAAGTTAATCCTTAGATTCATTTCTTGCATGCAATCCCAAATCAATTGCTTTATGTGTAGATTAGTAGAATTTAAGTCTATGCCAAGTTAAACTAACCTTATCCACATGCACCCTTATCCTCATTATCTTGAACTTATTTTTTCCTATCCACCTACTTCTTATCTATTCTTATCATCTTCACTTAATCTTATCTTCTTCATTATCACCTCTCCTTAAGAGAGAGAAAGATATTTGTCCTCTTTATCATTATTATTATCTTTGAAAACTTATCTACTTCTTCACCAACTCTCTTTCTTTTTGTCTCACCTACAATCTCTCTATTATTCCCGTTCTTTTCTATATCCTCTCCCTTCCACCTACCTTCTTAATTTTATATTGTCTCATTCCTTATTAAGAATATATTGTGTGTTCATTACCTCTTTATTATCCTTGGCATCCTCTTGGCTTTTGGCTACCCATCTTGAATATTATCCTTTATTTCCTCACCTACCCTCTTTCTCTTTCTGTTTTTTTAATATTTCCCTCTTTAGTTCTCATCTATCTCTTCTCACCAACGCCTATCTTCATTATCATCACCTACCCACATAGAGAGAGAGAGAGAGAGAGAGAGAGAGAGAGAGAGAGAGAGAGAGAGAGAGAGAGAGAGAGAGAGAGAGCCATTCAACACTACATTCAGCCCCCCCATGAGCTGCAATGACAATCTCAGCACTAATCCAGCTCAGCAAGTTAGCTTGTCATCAACATGGCAACCTCAGCACAACTACAACTCCCACTATATTTGATGCTATGACCTCCTGATCAACGGTTTTAGTTCTAGTTATTACCATCGCAGCATACTCAGCTCCACCTTTGGCTTACTCAACGACAACCATTCAGTAACAGTCATCATCAGGCAAATTCGATGGCCTTACAACTGCACCATCCACGTCAATCAGCAAGTCAACATTCTCGAGAGCCCTAGGTGAAGTGCATAGTCAACGACATCTATCTCGGTAGAATTGACATCTATCTTGGCGGCTTCGTCAAGGCTCAACAATTGAACAATGCTAGCTATTAGATATAAGCTTTTTAGCTTATATTTTAATCAAGCTATTATAACCTTAATACTCTTCAAGCGCCCCCCCCCCCATTCACACCCCACAAGGCCTCTTAAGCCCTATCTAAGGTGCTTGTTCACACACACTTTCACACGTCCACCACCTTTTGTATCCTTAGTAACTTATGCACACACAATAATGGGAATCTTTGAACTCACCAACACATAGCAGTGGCATGATTGATTGTTAGTATCACTACTCATCTATGGGCCTATCATTGATTCATTGAAGTATTCTCTCCATTTCCTAATCCTTATCCACATCATAGCCTTCTCTCTTATCTTATCCTTGTTAGATAACATCATGCAACACATATATTCCATGCTTGCATCCTCATTAAGTCCATTGTTCACTCTCTTCTGTCAACTAGTGGAACATATAGAAAATTCTCTGATGGACAACCCCAATTCTCTACCAAATGAAGGCCCCTCACATCCATCTCTTTGTGAATCTTCCATTTTGTGCTCTCAACTCATCCATCCTAGCATGCTCTAGGTCTCCCAATCACACTCAATACTACAATGTTTGTCATCCCTATCCATCTCTCTTCTAACATCCTGAAATAGACTCTACCTCAATTGGAACAACAATTGAAGAAGGGGATGCCCTTCATACCCTACATCTTGAGGCCCAAGAAGGCATTGTCCATGGCCTCAATATTGAATTGTATTCTTCAACACATTTGGATGGTAGTTTAGTGGCAAGAAGATGGTAAAACCTCATCACTCTATGAGTTAACAATGTGGACACGCCTATTATTCCTCATAAACTCTTATTGGATATTTCTACCAACATTCAAGGTCACTCCCTCATCAAGTACATTGCTTTTGCTTCTTTTACATCTCTATGTTCTATCCTATTTCCTTACATTTTTCACTTGGCATCAAGTCTTTATCTAAACTCTGCTTCAATCTCAAGATCACATCTTGGTCCTTATCTCACACTCTCTCTACGGGCTCAATATCCTCATATTCTTATGGTCACACCACACACACCCCACTTCGACTATGTGCCACAATCTTTTGGCCAAATGCAATCACACGTACCCTTGGCTTCCTCCTACACATTCAAAATTCTCACAATGTTTCCACATTCACATCAAAATCCTATCTCCTTGAGTTTCTCATTTTCACATCACAATTTCTCAATGTGCAATCCTGAATCCCTACACATGATGTTATCCTACCATCACATTTCATTCACACTATATTTGTTTATGTCCCATCAGCCCCAATCTATCAAATCATCATTTATTTCTATCCTATCCCATCCTACCTTCCTCTTGCAATCATCTTGCTCTAATTGTATGGATAAAAGAGCACACTGACACGAAGTATGCTATTATTGAAGATGTGATACTCAACTCTTGGAGCCCTCTCAAATACAATATGCTTGAAATTGCTCATCAATCACTTGCTATTTTGCACTTTTTTATTCATCAACAACCTTTCAAAAGATCATATCACAAGCACCTTATCAATCTCTTCTTACTATGGTATCTAGTGACATTGGGATCATATTTTCATCTACAAACATGCTCTCACAGTTATTTTACTCCACAGCTATTATCAAGCTCCAATTGAAATACATCATCTATCTACATGATGAGCCCAAAGTCTATCATGAAGCAAACTATGGTAATCAGCTCTTCATCAAGGTATCCATCAACCAAAGCCAAAATATCTTCATCATCAACTTACATCCCTTAAATCATTGCAAGCAAAGATTGTGTATATCTTCTGCAACAACAAGGACAATATCTCATGCTATAGCTATCATTGTAATCTTACTTCTCTTGTAGCCAAAATGATTGGCAAAAAGTCCTTATACTGTAAAAGAAAATCCTATTTTCTTTTGAGAAGGGAGGAAGAATGTTATATTGTTAACATTTTCTAGAGAGGGGGATGCTAGAATATTAGAATGTACTTATATGAACATGTACTTAGAGAATATCTAGGAAAACAATATCTAGATATTTAGGAGAACTAGATAAGATGGATCTAGAACATGTGGAGGATACTTTACTAAGATAAGCTACCATATCCACACCTTTATTGTATATATATGTGTACTCTCACCTATTCCAATGTAAGAGTGTAAGCAAGTGTGCATTACAAGTGTGTGGCTCATTCTTCATCTCATTGTCTCATTATCTCTCTCTCTTTCTCTCACCATCACTTTCATTATAGAATAACCTTATTGTCTAAATCTAAACTAAGCACATCTCTTGCTCAAGGCGGACAAATTGAAAGCAACCCTCCCACGACAAGAAACAAACACAAAACCAAGGAAGCAACACACAAATCTATGTATGGCTCTACTATTGATGTCAAAACATGAAAAAAATCACAATTCTCACTCTTAATAATGAATAGACTCATCATCTTTATTATTTTCATTAGAGATGTCCATCTCCATTGCACAAAAGAAAAGATAAAAGGAAAAATAGAAATTTTTACACAAAGGAGAAGAATTTTGACACCATAAAGGGAGAATGTGGAAATATTGGAAGAAAGGGGAAAAAGAGGCACATAATCAGCCTTGCCCTCCACTCCACCTTTTTTCCAAAAGACACACAACCCTTCATTTTTATTATTTCTTTAAATTTTTGATACATTTGTATTCGCAAGGCTTTGGCCTTTACATTTTAATTCTTTCTAGCTCTTTGCAAATGCATGCACTACAATCCACCCCACCTTTTTTTCCAAAAGATACACAACCCTTCATATTTTTTGTTATTTCTTTAAATTTTTGATACATTTGTATTCGCAAGGCTTTGGCCTTTACATTTTAATTATTTCTAGCTCTTTGCAAAGGCATCCAGGTACACTTTTACGCATACCATTTATTTATGATGGATGTGGATGTAGTCTCCTCATGTGCAAGGGTATAGTCCCCTCATGTGAAAGGGTGTATTTTAGTGAATTTGAAACAATGTAATGTTATTATCCCCATAAAAGTAGAAATGTGATGAGTGCATCTATATTTTTATGCCTTGTTTTTGTTCTTCTTTGGGTATCATCATTTCCTCCCAACTAAAATGTGAAGCGTCCTCGCGAACCTTGTCAAAAGAAGAACCACTATCAAATACAAACCAATTGTTAGTAAAACAACTTCAATAATGATGATGAAGCCTAGCCATGGTAGGGTATGGGACTCCAAATCCATGACCACCAAGGTAAGGGAACCCCTGTCTCCATCACACTTCCACATTGAAAAACTTCTATAGTCTCTGAAAGATAGGGTTTGATCTTCAACATTGCCTCATAAGAACAACTTCTCCATCCCAATAGAGAAACAATTATGATTCCTTCCACCATGTAGCTCAAAGGGCACGAGGGGGGGAGGGGTTAGGAAGGAGCGGGGTTTTTTTTTTTTTTTTTGGGGAGGGGGGGATGTGGCACGTCGTAGGGGAGGGGGATGGGGTGGGTGGAGCAGGGGGGGGGGGGGGGGCAGGGGTTTGGGTGGAGCGGGTTTTTTTTTTGGGGGGGGAGGGGGGAGATGTGTCGTGTCGTGGGGGGGTAGGGTGGAGCAGTGTTATTTGAGGGGGGGGGGTAGGGGTTTGGGTGGAGCGGGTTTTTTTTTGGGGGGGGGGGAGGGGGGAGATGTGTCGTGTCGTGGGGGGGGGGAGGAGGGGGGAGATGTGTCGTGTCGTGGGGGGGGGGGGTAGGGTGGAGCAGTGTTATTTGGGGGGGGGGGGGGGGGATGTGCCATGTCATGGAGGGGTGGGTGGAGTGGGAATTTTTTTTTGGGGGGGGGGGGTGTGCCATTTCGTGGAGGGGTGGGTGGAGTGGGGTTTTTTTTTTGGGGGGGAATATGTCGTGTCTTGGGGGGAGGTGTGACTCGTCGTAGGGGGAGAAGGGATGGCGTGGGTGGAGCGGGGGGATGTGCCATGTCGTGGGGGGGAGGGGGGTTTCGACTGCAGAGCGAGGTTTTTTGAAGGGGGGGAGGAGGGATGTGCCGTGTCGTGGGGGAGGGGGGACTTAGATGAAGTGGGTTTCGAAGGGAGGGTGTCATGTCGTGGGGGAGGGGGGTGGGGTGGGGTGGGTGGAGCAAGGATTTTTGAAGGGGGAGGGATGTGTCGTGTTGCAGGGGGGTGTGCCATGTCGTGGGGGAGGGGTGGGGTGGATGGAGCAACAATTTTTGAGAGGGGGGAGGGTGATGTGCCGTGTTGTGGGTGGGTGTGCCATGTCGTGGGGTGAGGTGGGGTGGGTGGAGCGGGGTCTGTCATGGAGGGGTGGGTGGAGTGGGATTTTTTTGGGGGGCGGGGATGTGCCGTGTCTTCGGGGGGCATGTGCCATGTCGTGGAGGGGTGGGTGGAGTGGGTTTTTTTTTGGGGGGGGGGATGTGCCATGTCTTGGGGGGAGGTGTGGCACGTTGTAGGGGGAGAAGGGATGGGGTGGGTGGAGCGGGGGGATGTGCCATGTCGTGGGGGAGGGGGGACTTAGTTGGAGCAGGGTTTTTTAAAGGGGGGGTGTCATGTCGTGGGGGAGGGGGGACTTAGTTGGAGCAGGGTTTTTTAAAGGGGGGGTGTCATGTCGTGGGGGAGGGGGTGGGACGGGTTGGGTGGAGCAAGGATTTTTGAAGGGGGAGGGATGTGCCATGTTGCGGGGGGGTGTGCCATGTCATGGGGGAGGGGTGGGGTGGATGGAGCAATGATTTTTGAGAGGGGGGAGGGTGATGTGCCATGTTGTGGGCGGGTGTGCCATTTCGTGGGGTGAGGTGGGTGGGTGGAGCGGGGTCTTTTGAGGGGAGGGGTGTGCCATGTCGTTGGGGGGGGTTAGGTGGAGCGGGGTCTTTTGAGGGGAGGGGTGTGCCATGTCGTTGGGGGGGGGGGGGGGGGTTAGGTGGAGCGGGGTTTGTGGGTTTTGGGGGAGGGATGGGGTGGGTGGAGCGAGGGGTGTGCTGTGTTGTTGGGGGGGGGGGGGGGGGGGGATGTGCCATGTCGTAGGGGGGGGGGGTTGGGTGGAGCGGGGTTTTTTGAGGGGGGGGGATGTGCCGTGTTGTGGGAGGGGGGGTTGGGTGGATCGGGTTTCTTTGAGGGGGCGCGTGCCATGTCGTCATGGGGGGGATGGGGTGGGTGGAGTGGAGGGTGTGCCATGTCATGGGGAGGGGAGGGGGGAAGATGTGCCGTATCGTGGGGGGGGGGGGGGGGGTTGGGTGGAGCGGGGTTTTTTGAGGGGGGGGATGTGCCATGTCCTGGGAGGGGGGTTGGGTGGAGCAGGTTTTTTTGAGGGGGGCATGTGCCATGTCATCGTGGGGGGACTGGGTGGAGTGGGGTTTTTTAAGGAGGGGGAGGGGGTGTGCCATGTCATGTGGGGGGTGTGCCACGACACAACATGATCCCCCTCCCAAACATAGCACAACACGACACGATGCGATGTGCCCCCCTCCCCCTTTCCCCAACATAACATGACCCCCCTCCCAAACACAGCACAACATAGCACGACGCAACATGACATGACACGACGCAATGCGATGCAACACGACGCGACGCCCCCCTTCCCCCTTTTCTCAACATAACACGACACCTCCCTCCAACACAACACAACGTGACGTGACATAACGTGACCCCCCCTCCAACGCAAGACGACAAGACACAGTGCACCCCCTCCCCCTTTCCCCAACGTAACATGACCCCCTCTCCCAAACACATCATGACATGACATGACATGACGCGACACGCCCCCTTCCCCATTTTCCCAACATAACATGATATCCCCCCCCCCCCCCCCCCAACATAGCACGGCACGACGCGACCCCCTCACCCTTTCCCCAACATAACATGACATCTCCCCCTTCCCTCAACACACACCATGTCGCGACGTGCCTTCCCCCCCCCAAACATAGCACAACATGACACGATGCGACGTGCCCCCCTCCCCCTTTCCCCAACATAACATGACCCCCCTCCCAAACATAGCACAACATAGCACGACACGACGCGATGCGATGCAACACGACGCGACACCCCCCTTCCCCCTTTTCTCAACATAACACGACACCTCCCTCCAACACAACACAATGCGACGTGACATAACATGACCCCCCCTCCAGACGACAAGACACAACGCGCCCCCTCCCCCTTTCCCCAACTAACATGACCCCCCCTCCCAAACACATCATGACACGACATGACGCGACACACCCCCTTCCCCATTTTCCCAACATAACATGATACCCCCCCCCCCCCCCCCTCCAACATAGCACGGCACAACGTGACCCCCTCACCTTTTCCCCAACATAACATGACATCTCCCCCTTCCCTCAACACACACCATGTCGCGACGTGCCTTCCCTCCCCCCCCCCCCCCCCCCCCCCCAAAAAAAAAAAAATCCGGGTTTTGTAGGTATGCCTTGCTGTTGGAGCCGATTGCACCTATGAGGGTAGTGGTGCTTGCTCCATCGAAACACTCCTTGGAGATCCAAGGGAGGGTGAGGTGAGGCGTATGGTCCCCGCATCCGTCTTGTTGCACGAGGAGTGTCTCGTGAGCAAATGCCATGTACCCCTCGACGAACGGTTAGGCTCAAGTGACTTGTCGTGATCCTTGCGAGGACATTGCGTCGTGGTGATCAACATGTGCCCATTAGGTGGTGAGGAGCGAAGTGTGGTGCCTTGAATACGTGTCTCATTGGTGGCGAGATCGTGTTCGAGCTCCATGATTCTCAATGCTAACGGCGAACCTCGTTGTGAATATTGTGCGGCTTGTATCGATACGGATGGACTGAAATCGATGGAACGATGTGATCGAGGTGCGC